>NC_046371.1:37498330-37665041 GCF_011125445.2 Fundulus heteroclitus
CAACAGTCCACATGTAGCAAGTTTTTTAAATATATATATATATATATATATATATATATATATATATATATATATATATATATATATATATATATATATATATATATATATATAAATATTTGTATATCTGGAGTGTGTAACAAAAGTAATTTCCCTCTGGGATTATTAAAGTATGTTTGATTCTGATTCTGATTCTGACTAGGCCATAGACTGGCATAAACGTGAAATTAGCCACAGTGTATGCGCAGTACTAAATAAAATCAGAATTCTGCGCTTTTCTTTGTGAAATCACTAAAGATTGCATTGACTAACTACATCAACACATTTTTACTTTAAACACTTACCTTTATAGATAAGAAAGGATACTCTTTGTTATTTTTATGGGTGTTTTAGGCTACTTTAGGAAGAATCAGTTTGTGTAAAACTTCATCTATCTGGCCATGATGCTACCAAAAGACACTCCAGACATTCTTCGATAACATCCTCTGTCCATTTGACAGATTACTGCAACTCCTAATTAGTACGTTTAAAATCTCAGAGAGAACATTGGGGGTGGGGCCACAATAGTAAACAAAAGAGCTATTAGATGCAGGAAGTGAAAGGCAAAGTTCAGTGTCCCCAGAGGAAGTGCTTTTCTGCTGTTTGTTCTTTGATACACCCTCAACCCCCACTCAGCTTCACTGACATATAATTTATAGTTCTGTGCCAATATTCAGAATTGGACACTTTTACTAAGAACAAGTGGAACAGCTAAAGATCGAGGTGTTACATGAGTGGATTGTATGTTTGCAGAGTGCAGGTTTAAAAGGACAAAAACAAGACAGAAGACTGTCCCTGGTGGATTCATGACAAGCTATCAGAGAGAAAACTGCTCAGAGACCCATGAGAATGGTGAATCTAAATACCAGATCTTAACTAAGAAGAAATGCTAACAGGAAAAGACCAGCTTGTTCAGTGTCATCCTTCTGTTGGCAAAACACCAAGAGTAATTAGCAAAGAGAAATATGCACGCTAAAAATGGAAAAAGCCACTCTAAGCAGCTGTTACTACATGTTGAATGGAGGTTTAAGAGTTTTTTAAGTAAAAAATTGGCACTAAGTAGTCAATTGAGTTAATTATAAAGTTGATTTCTGAGAAACTGACTATTTCACTAAAATAAAAGTGCTTTATTAATATTTTATTGTGACTAAAGAAAAATGTGCTCTAAAGATTGTGAATTGGTCTCAAAGAACCATCCTCCAGTTAGATGAGAGTTGGTACCAAAATATATATGTACCATGTTTTTTAACCTTAAAAGGTTAAAGAAACACAAACTACAGAAGTTTCTTTCTTATCTGTATGGTTATTTATGTCACTGTGACCAGTTTATTTTGCAGTTGTCACAAGCAGTTATTGTTATAAGCACATACAACTTAACTGCCTGAATAGTGTTTTACTGTTTTTTTTATCCTAAGCCAAAGTTCAGGAATGTAGTGTAGATATATTGTACAAATAATATAGAGTAATAATAGCAATTGTGTTATATAATTATATGGTGTCATGGAACTGGAATGTCCTTTAGGGGGTTGGGTTTGGTTTGGCTATAGTTAGCATTTTTGAATACATTACTGAAAGACATCCCAGGAGAGAACAGCCTATATTTATCTTAGAATTATTGTTGTTGCAGGAAAGATTGCAATTATCTCTTGTCTGGTGCCGCTGTATGGCTGACGTAAAGTTTGACATTTCCACAACAAGAGTGACACAAACTGTACGGCAGAACCTCACCCACTACAGCTTATCTGAATATATGCTGCTCACCAAGTCTTTGTTTTGCCCCAGACGTATAGGAAATATTATAATCATGGTTACGTACATGAGTTGACCAAGGTCTTTCAGTCCATAGCCCCTCTTCTCATCTATTTTGTCCTCTGATTGGGCAAAGATTCTGCTAAACCTCAGCCCTTCAAATCATAGAAGTGTTCAAAGGCACAGTTAAAGACAAGGCTCCCTTATACGGTACTACTGCTCTCTAGGATTGAAGGAGGGAATCAAGCAAATAAAAATGGCGGCGCCCGTAACATTCAGGAAGTTATGTTTAGTTATAATTTTGATATTTTGTTGTTTGCGGAGAGTCAGGCAAAGAAGGCAATCTTTGGTAAATTTACTTGACAGAGTCGGCTTTTGGGAAGTGGATAAGACAAACAGTTTAATCAGGGCTTACAGACGCAGGAAACAACGACAGATGTTGAGGTTCATCACATGCACATCTGCCATTGGGGTGGATGAATGGGAGCAACAGATGGACTGGGGTTTTTATACATACGGTCATACCCATCTGCAAACTGACAACCAGCTGCTAAGACTTGTAACATGTGAAACTTCACTAACACTGATCGATAACAAATTATGTTACAAATTATGTTACAAATGCCACTGGTATAAAGTCTGTAAAGTGATTTTTGTAATAACGTTTTGACATGCAGTGTGTCAGTAATAACACCTTTTTAGGAAACGGAAAAAAATGGTGTGAATTTGCAGAAAGGGGAAATTTTTGTATTTTAATGGAATTCAAAATTGCTGTGGAAAAACAGCTCCACATCGCCCCCTAACATGAGATAGAGAAACTGGTAAATCCCGGAGATTTGAAATTTGGTATATAGGTTGTTCTTCCCAATTGAAGAAAATAAGTCTCTTGGAGGTATGCCTTAAAGCAAACTAGAAGTCAGCTATTTTAGGTCAAAGTGTCATTTTTGCCAATTTTTTATTATCATACATGTCGAACGCATCCTAAGGATTTTAAGCTATTGGCTTCAAATTGGGTCAGGATGTAGTCCAGGCATGGAGGATTAAAGGTTATCAAAATATTGAGTTTTAGCGCATGCTGAAAGGGCGGGGCTAGGCCTCAATGTTGACCGTCTCACCAGAATTTAACCAAATTTGCTATTATTGATCCCTCTCAGATACCAAACGATCCTATGTGGTAAAATGCTGAAATCATCAAATCTCCCCTGGGAACAGGAAGTCACTTTTTTCAGTTGAAAAAGTTAAATACAAAAAAAAGAAAAGGTCCCTTTTGGCCCCTATTGATCTCATCAACTTTAAACTGTGTTACAAGGCAGATGACATGTTGGTCTTACTTTGTTTGGAGCACAGATAGCTTTCGTTGGAGGGCGTGGCAGTGGCGGTGTCAAGCCATGGCCATACGTTTGGCTCTAATTTCCACAAAGATCATCAGATCTGCACCACAACCAGTGTGATTGATCCTAGTCCAGCCCCATACAATAATACACCCCAACATTTGGTGTGCATGGCTTATTTCTTCCACAGCACCCCCTAGCAGCACTAAAACAATCATTCATATGTAACTTCTTAGGACAAAAAAGTCTCCTGGAGTGATGGTCCAAACCCTACATGAAGTTGGCCATTTTGAATCAAAGTCGCCATGTTGTTCCTTTCGCTCATGTCGTATTCGTCAAACTCCTCCTACTGCTTTTGAGTTACAGACTTCCAAATCACTTAGTATAGTCTTCACCCATTGGGGATCAAAAGTTATCAAAGCTTTTTGCTGCATGACAGCATGTGGGCGTGGCCAAGCCTGAAAATCTGACTTCTCGCCATGAAAAACAAAACTGTAATAACTTCAACACACTAGGTTGCAACAGCACTAAACTTTCTGTGTCATATAACACAACTTCTCACACATAGTAAGTAACGATGTTATTCTAATAGCCCATCACACTGCTGGGTATCTGACTTGCATTTAAATGGCCCAGGAAAACATGCACCTTCCTACATCTGATACAGTGGCATGCAGAAACACATCCCTATAGCTAAAACAAGCAGTTGTGACTTAGACATGCCAAAAAGGTCTGTAGCATGAGTGCTGCAAACCCCGGACATCACATATACCACACACATGGGGCAGTGCTTCAGAATCAAGCACCACACAAGCCTCTGTAATGACCTTGCATAATTTCGTGGTATAGACACACTCACCTCAGTATGCTGAGGAACTGAAGTAGCTGTACCTTTATTGCTATGACCTACTGTTTTATTAAGTAAACTGATCCATTTTGACTACTTTGAAAGTCTTCACATCCTGTGTATGGAGCATTGTGTGTATGCATGGAGCACTTTCATCTTCAGATCATAAAGTATACTGAAAAAATGAGCTGGGGGTGTCATAGCAAAATTTGAATTGCTCTATTTGTCCCACAGGGGGGGAAATTGCATTATAGTACAGCCCATCATCAAAGACAAACATGGATAGACAGGTGACTGAGGCTGCTGCCACAAGGCGCTTCCTTTTCGCAGAGGAGGAAAAAAAATACACTCAGGGGGAGGGGTTCATTTAAGGGAGAAAAATGCATATCTCACACTGTCTCTAAACAGGACGCAGTGTGAGAGGCAAAAACAGCACGTAAGCAACATATTCCGTCCTGATGCAGTAGAACATGCACAGAATTTTACACCCTTCACTTTAAAACAAGGAAGTTATACAAAAACAGAAGCATGATAAAAGTAACTAAAAAATGTTTTTTCATTGACAGATAGCAATGATCTGCTGTTGGATGTTTATACCCTGCTAACATATTGAGTACAGCCAGAAGAAGATATATGAGACCCCAGCACAAAGGTGCTGTTTGGAGGAACTGTCCTTACAATGCAGGACAAGAATAAAACGAGACACTGAATGGGGCCACATGCTATGCTACCCCTACCAGATAATGCTATGACACTAATGTTAATGTGACACTGCAAAAGTGAAGCAAGGTTCCAGGACTAAGAACCTTAGTCCTGGATGATAATTTAATAACAATACATACTGATCGACAAATGTGTGATTCAATAGGAAAAAAATGGACCAATAAAAAAGTTCAGTAGGAGAACAGTTTTCCTTCCTTTTGCATTCAGCCTATCATATCTGAATTCCATAAATTAATGATGTTTAAAAGTTAGCCTAACAAACACAGACAGCCCAGTGATAGAGTTTTGTGGGTGTGAGCTCTCCCGTTGAGATGAGTCTCCAAAATGTTCTGCCGTGGTACGAGTTAACACAGGTAATTTTTATTATCTAGTGGCTCAATCGACTACTAAGTAGTGAAGCAACAGAACATACCATGTCATTTAAGCACAAACTTACTCTGTCTCCTTGGTAAGAGCTCACTACTTTCAGGATGGGTGTGGTTCTAGCTCTGGATAAATTAACAATTTCTGCTCCATTGACTTTTGCCTGACTCCTGGCTAAGGTTTAATACACAAGCTGCAGTGCATCTTAATATACCTACCAGCACAAAAGTTATATTGATACGTGTCTGCTGAGCCGCTGAGCCCTTTTCAACGTCCAGCCACTCATCCATGTGTCTTTCATCAATAAATTGGATTCAGTATTTCTTTTCTTCACCAAGAAACAACTAAACAGGTTGTTTTCCATCATCAAGTGCTACGTCTGTGTTGAGACATACGAAAGACAGAGCGTATTTATTTTGGATGCTAACAGTTATCAGTTTATTGATCGCTGTGGGCTGGAATTGGTGCGGGATGGAGTAGTGAGCGTCAACAGGAAGGTGAAATGTACTGGAAGGCCTTATCTAGGAGCACCAGGCTGCTGTGACGGGAAGTGGAATGTCAGGGGGGAAAGAGGAAATAGGGCAGGAAGCTATGAGCAAATACACACAAATAGAAATACACACATCTGCAGACAAGCACAGACTTTCCTGACTGATCTGTAATGCAAGTGAAACAGATGACTCGCATCCTTCTCAGCTCTGTGATTTTTCAGTCCTTATTTCATCAATCTTACAATTCTTTGCTTTGCATCTTTTCTTCTGAGGTCTATCTGGTTTCCTTAGAAGGTGGTAAAGTGGGAGAATGAACAGGAACACAGCCCTATTAAGGTGTTTATAGTCTGACGAACCGTGGACAGACCCAAGATCAATCTAAATGACAAGAATCTGTTATTTTTAAACTTTGCTGACAATAGCTGCAAGCAAAACTAATAAAAATATTGTAGAAATGTTAATAAACTTAACTAATGACCTACATATCCTATGACCTAGATATTAGTTTGTGGTTTAAAAAAGTTTCACCTGTTTCCATTTGATTATCAAGGTGCTTAATCCAAATCTAGATGAAGCAAAAAGGCAACGTTTAACAGAACTCAAATGTTTCTTGTAATATTAAGTAGAACAAAGTTAGCAACCTTTGATTGCACTCTGTGCTACAGAGCAAATACAGAGAATAGTTAAGCGAAATAACTAAGCCAACCCAAACCATCCAATCTGACGAACAGATCCATATCGATTTTTTTCCTGACCTAGAGGATTCATATAGACAAGGCAAATGTATTTGTATAGAACATTTCAGTACAAGGACAATGCAAAGTGCTTTATATGATTAAAACATAGGAAAATAAAAACAGAATAAAAGTTGGAAAGCAAATATTAATGATTTTAAAAACAGCTGGACTACAAACGTAAGCTTCAGTTAACAGTTCAGTCTGAGCTTGTCGAACTTTAACAAACGCATCCTAGGCATTTGTTTGAAAAGGTTAAATACAAAAAAGGTAGGTAAGGTGTACAAAGATTGATACATATTTTCTCATGTTTCTTTTTAATTTTTTTTAAAAGATGAAAAATTTTATTTTCAACATGACACTTTTTGATTCGATGCAGTAAAACAAAACAATTGACATGCGAACAGATCATTCTGATGGTCATTTCCAGATGTCCTAAGTATATTATTTGCTCTGATTGTCACACATCCTGAAAACAAAAAAATCCCTGCTTGAGTAAATCACTGAAAACAGATGGCTGCTTTATTCTTGAAAATACACCTTTTTGTTGCTAAGCAGACCACATTAATGGATTGTAAGAAACAGACCCCAAATGTAACAAAATAAATACTGAATACTTGCGCTCATAATTATCACAACTCTGGCAAATCTAGATTTAAAGAGATTTTCATTCAATCAAGAAGTAGAAAGGAAGAAATGCAGGTATCTTCCAAAATATAACAATATGAAAAAAGATATATGATAGAGGGATATATATGATAACCTGTACAGATAAAATTCCTGGGGGAAAGAGTGCAGACCATGGTTTAGAATGTAAAAGGGAAATGTGCCTTGCAGTTTAACATTATTTGACAGATCATCATGCTGAACTGCAATGTTAATGTTGTTCAATTACAAAATAAATGCAGTCTAAACAACTGCAACATGATGCAGAAGATCTTCCCACTGAGTGGGAAGTACCTTCATTAATTATTTACACTCTGAGAGGTGACATTGTAATTTTATGCAGTCTCATTAACCTGAATGTTATCTATAAACAAACAGCTGTGCACAGATTTGCTGCTCTTATAGTGGAATGATGGTGACTGTAGAGACTGTCCTCTGTCAAATCTCATTCTATCACTGTGAGGTAGATACTCAAGTTTCATACTTGTCCTCAAATTCTGTGATATTTGCAGTAGCTGTACTGCAGGAAGTATCACTGAGTATTTAAAGCGGGACAGTTGAGCTAAACGTGAAATCTATTACATTTTCCTATGTTCATCCTGCAGCGGAGACAAGAAAAAGCTTTTAAACATAACCATCCATCCATACATCCATACATACATTTAGATACACAATTAGAACGCTATTTTCTATCTATTGCAGTGGTCCTTTGTGTTGGGAACATGATTTTGGTCTAAACATTTCCAAAAGTCTGAATATGAAAGGTCTTTTAACCAGTAACAGTCCTAATTTGTATACAAAAATAAGAACACACACACACACACACACACTAATACCTGCATACATAGATACTCACATAAATACATAAATGTTTGCTAAACCATGAGTTTAATAAATGCAATGTATCTATCATGAAACCAGGTCACTACTACTTCTATTTTCCAGATTTCTGGAGAATAAGAAAATTACACTTCTACTGACTATCTTTCACATGTGACCATGACCTCCATGGACTCCATGGACAAAGACATCCTTTCTGAGTCCATTATTCTTCTAAAGCATATTTTGTCTGTTTATGGGCGTCTCTTCTCTCTGTTTCACAGGTTTAAATAACACACTTACACATGCAGCAGTCAGCTATGAACAGGCCTTGCACAGCACAAATTAAGTGTAAAACGATAACATTTTGATTCTGAAGTACTCTCCTGCACTGCTAACCTTGAGTACCTTTAAATTAAATAAAAAACTCATCATAACAAAACTGGCTTCAATTTGTCAAAGCTTTTAAACCAATGCAACAAGAATAACCCCACCTGCCCCTTAACCCTGCTTCTGAGCATACAGTCGTAGGTTTTCTGTTGATTTAAGCCTGTCAAGCCGAGCATGTCAAAATATATTGAAGACATTTAGTATTAATTCTATATCTAACTTGACAGCTTTTTCATTTTTTTGTAAATTCAAAGCAGAATTGCACCAAAGGGGCACATGTGGTTTCTACATGTCCAGAATTATCTGGACTTAAAGCAAATTAGAAAAGACTAAACTGAGGACAGTTTCCTCCTTTTGAGCTTTTGAGTTGGATTTGTAACTATTTTGGAAATCTTTGAATTCTGGTGCTCCCACAACAACCTGGAGCTAAACCCACTAAAGACAGTGGGGATGGACTTCTGGAGATGGACCAGGGTAGCCTGCTACTCTGCTGAGAGAAAAGGAAAACTCTCCAGTACATACTGCTCTTGTTCTTCCCTTTCTTCCCCGAATAATATATTTTTATATAGATTGTAGTTGTTGTTCTGCCTGCTGTTACTTGTCTGCCTGTTTTTTTACATGACGTAAGCGTTGAAATCCAAAGTCAAAATCCTTGTTTGTACCCTCAAACCTGGCGAATAAAGTTGATTCTGAATTATAATGAGGCTCAACATTCTCAGGGGAAAAAGAAATAGCTATTTTTAGAATGCCATTTCTGCTAACTGTGCTAATCCCTTGTAGAAAGGGCTAAAGGACGCTTAAAATGTTTGCTACATATTAATTTGTTCGGAGATGTAGAAGCCATGCAGTGGGCATTGACAGAATGTATCTGGCTATCCTAGCTGGCAAAAGATTGCTGCAGCACTGGCAATCAAAAATGAGAAATTTCTGAATGCAGTCAAAATTTATAAAGAAATATGATGCCTCAAAAGATTAAACAATTAACGTTGTTTGGTGTAAAATAAAACCATACAATTACTCATCAAGCATGCACAAGTCTTGTGTATATTGTGTGTATTGGCTGTAACTGTTTGAATAAATGTACAAGGTCATTTGGGAACATGTGCCAGTATTACAGAGAATCTAATGAACTGTAAATAAAATTCAAAGGAATTTCCTGATAAATACTTATTTGCATCCTTTAAAATAAAGAATAAAATGATCTCGATGTCTGAAGGTATAGTCAGGGGAAATGATGTATAAAAAATCCAAAGCAGATTTATATTATGGGTCAAGGAAGTCTTCAGCAATTAGAGAACATATGGAACAACAATGGCATTGATTTAAACACTTGATCCATACTTCTTCTGACTGTTTAATTTACTGTCTGAGCAACAAACATGTACTACTTTGAACATACTTTAACTTTAAAAGACAACTGTGCTACCTGGCGTAACTTAGACTGAACCAATTTAGTGGTGATGGGGGTGGGACCAGAATATGATTATTTCTTAATGTTTGATTTCTTCCTTTCCAACGTCAAAAAAGGAATTACTAGATTCCCACTACAGGAAGGGGTCAGTTTTTTTGTGCCAAAACATGCTGTGAGTGAAGGGGTTGGGGTATCCACTAGCCAAAATATCTCTCTCTCTCTCTCTCTCTCTCTCTCTCTCTCTCTCTCTCTCTCTCTCTCTCTCTCTCTCTCTCTCTCTCTCTCTCTCTCTCTCTCTCTCTCTCTCTCTCTCTCTCACTCTCTCACACACACATACACACACACACACACACACACACACACACACCTAAATGACACTCTGGTGTTTGTTAGGCTGTCACTAGCTGTGTGAAATAATGCATGTGTTCAAGCGCTTCGCCCACTTTTACTGCCTCTTATTCTTCTGCTTGACCTGACAGTGAGGGCCACCTTAGTGACAAACATAAAAATATGGATCCACACCACTCTGGAGACAGAACCAGTTAATGGAACCCACTGGGACCACCAAATCCATTTCCATGTCCCAGCAGCATCAAGTAAACTGAGAACAACACAGGAAGCATGTCTGTGGGAGTGGGATAAGCAGACGAACCAACAGTAATCGGTGAAGAGATTGCAGTTTCTGCAGACCAAGCACAAATGACAATGACGCCTGGTAGCAGCATGTGATGAAAATAACAACCACCATTCATAATGCAAGACACTCAACCTTCCACAGAACCAAGCTCTGTGGACTCTTCAGGACAACATAGTCCACGGCAACGAGATCCTGCCCCCCCACCCCACATACACAAACACACACACATAATAAGGGGGGTATTTCAAGATTCAGTGGCTTCACTGTTTGTTTTTCTCCTTCCTTCCTCTGTCCAACTTCAGAGAAGCTCTGTTGGGTGCAAGGACTTTAATCATTGATTGGGAGGAGGTCATGATGATATCACTCTCTCAGAAGTGAGTAGCTCACACTTGATCTGTCCAGTGAATCTGCAGGGCGGAAGGAATCACTTTGTTAGAATGTTAGACAAACAAGTAATCTGTGAGGAAGACATGGAAGCGGACCTTTGCAGTAAAAAGATAGGAACCTTTGGTCTCACAGTATGCATTGTTTAAGTAACAAAATACAAAGACTTTGTTACCTTACTTAAGTAGAGGTTTGGTTGTCTATACTTTACTGGAGTAATTATTTATTTTTCCAGCATGAACATGGTTTGTCATTTAGCAGAAGCAAACGCTAGCATAGGCTAATGATAGCCTAGTGTCCATTTAGACCGGGTCTTACCAACCTTTTTGAAACTGAGAGCTACTTCATTGGTGTTGTGTCATACAAAGGGCTAGCAGTACTGACTTTTGAACTACAAGAGTAAGGTAAGGTAAGTTTATTTACGTAGCACTTTCAGTAACAAGACATTCAAAGTGCTGTCAGAGTCAGGGTTCACCTTAACTTAATGTAAAATAAACACATTTTTAATCCTTTCTTATAGATATTGTTATTTTTAAATCTATATAAATGCAAGGTGATTAAACAAGAACAGTAACGGAATAAAATAAATTTTAGATGCAGCTTACTGCTGGATTGTGCTTTATTTAGAACAGTTTTGCGGTTACCACATGGGGTCCTCGGGGGCTACTTGGTGCCCACAGGCACCTCCTAGCCGTCGCCCTCCACAACACCCGTTTCAGGCTGTCCAGCTCCGCCGCCGAGGTCACCCACCTAGGGCCTGTCCGTCCCATGCCTTCCAGTGTTTGCCCCATTGGGGTAGATTTGTGTTTTAGTTTTTTGGACTGTATCCCTTCGCCCCACCCTGGGTGGGTCGTTTTTCGTTTGATTTAATTTTTCTTTTGTCCGTCTGGAAGCCTGCCTTAAGGTGAGACGGGGGGGGGGGGGGGGGGGGGTGATGTCATGGCTGTTCTGGTTCCATGTCTCTACTCTGCCGTGCTGCTGGTCTAGCTCTGGTTTCCAAGTCTTCATTCTGCCGTGCTGCTGGTCCTGCTGCTTTGTGCCCCGGCTCCGTCCTGCTAGTTCACGTCATCTCCATTGTCCAGCTCCGGTCCAGTACTGACTGTTTGTTTCTTCCTCCACCTCCATCTCCTTCAATAAAACTCACTAACGAAGCTCTGTGTGTGGTTCAGTTTGGGTTCAGTAAACAAATCATGACATCTATAGCAACAATGGTGAAGATGAGTCGTATCAGCCACCTTTCAGGCAGCTCTTCCAGACCAACAAAAAGAGGGGTAAGTGCTTCAAAGCAGGTCAGTCAGGCTACACCTCTGCCTGATGACAGCGAGGACATGTGGGACAGTCCAGGTGTCCCTGACACTGAGCCACTTGTAACTATATTTTCATTTTTGTAAATTTTAAGACATTTTGGGATTGATAATTCTTGTTTTCAATAAAATACCTCTGTTTGGAGACAAAATAATACAATTCATCTTATTTTCAATTTATTTTAATGATATTATGCTGTGCAAAACAGTACAATTTGGTGAAACACAGGGTAAATCTTATGACCAAAAGCTTTGTCATATGCAGAAGGTGTCCTACAGTGAAAATCAGCAGTTTTATCTGCCCAGATTCCCTTTTATGGAAATCATGTCTTCTTGGCACACTGCCCACTAAAACCTTTTGTGGAACAAATATGCTTCAACTGATTCAGTCCAAATTTGTTATAGTCAAGATGTGGATCTATAAGGTCTTAGGCCTCTCTTGTATTTTCAAAGAGCTTTTCATGGTGTTTTGCAGTGTGTATTTGGGATAAAATTTAAGCCAGGCTAAAAAGTTTAGATTTTTTTGTTTGTTATAAATGAGACATGGTGACATTTGCAATAGTGGTTCCACCTGAAAAATATTCTTTAATGCCTTTTTTCATACAAAACTAACATCTACATTTCCACTTTTTGACTTTGGAGCTGTACCTGATTTAAATCACATATGTAATTTCAGGCGAAAACTGCTCCTGAAACCCTATGGGATTAAGGGATTAATTTAATTTCAGAAGTTGGTTTTTATCTTTTATAATACATTTTTTTGCTTAATAATTATTGTAATTCTGCTTGCTAGAACTGGCAAGGGTATTTTGGAATTTCATTCATTTTTAATCAGTGAATAGCACTTTGGTCATGGCTAATGACAGCGTCTATAAAGGACTCCTTCACTGTGCTGGCCTGCTGCTCTAATCAGGTTTCATAAGGGCGGTGCTGCTCATGGAACTCCAGTTGCTTGCTCCAGTTCAGGGCCTGCCCACCTCAAAGGTAACTCCTGCTGTCCCAGCACATTGCTCAGAGATTGGAATAGGTGTAGCCCAGATTTTCTATTCTTTCAAAGCTTGAATACAATTTGTTAACATTTCAGTTTGATCAAAAAACTCAATGTCATAATATTGGTACACTGTTGAATATTCTACTTTTTTTAGTTTAAAAAAAAAATTATTAGATATGATTTCATTACAATTGACTTTTATAAAAAATATAAACATTTTAGGTCTCATTTTCCAATCTAACAGTGTGTATTTTTGCCATGAATAATATGACCTCAATACTTCTAAAAGACATAAACGCGTACTGTTCCCTGGTCAAGTATTTTGGCCCTTGCTGCCTCACAGATTAAAGATACCAGGCTAATTTGCTCCTCTGTCACATTCCTACATAATCCGGTCCTAATCCTCACCGACTCGATTAAACAGCCAAATCGCCAGTCGAGTATCTGGCCTATCTCTCACACTCGCTGTTTGTACCGTCTCCTTCCCTCCCTCCCCTCTACTTCTGACTTCAACACAGCTTCTATTATGTTTCTTTGCCTCAGTTTTGCTTTCATCCAATGGCTCTCTGTCTTTTTTTAAGTCATGGTTTTACATCAAATTAAAAAAAAAATACCATTCTAACAAAGATTGTCTAAAAAGCTGGTAATAACTGGGAGGTCCAAATGACTCCTTACAAACTTGCTATTTAGGCTATCCATCCATCCATTTTCTAACACATCTATTCCTTGTGGGGTGTCTATCACCAGCTGCCAGTGGGCGAGAGGCGGGGTACTCCCTGGAAAGGTCACCAGTCCATCGCAGGGCAACACAGAGACAGACATGACAAACAACCATTCACACACACTCACACCTAAGGAGAATTTAGAGAGACCAATTAACCTAACCGTCATGTTTTTGGACTGTGGGAGGAAGCTGGAGTACCCAGAGAGAACCCACACATGCACAGGGAGAACATGGAACCTCCATGCAGAAAGACCCAGGGCAAGGGTAGGACTTGAACCGGGCAACAGCGCTACCCACTGCGACACTGTGCAGCCCACTATTTAGGCTACATTTTAATTAATAGTTTTGAATGCAGCAGATGTATTTATAAAGTGCATTTACTACAGATGTAGATTACGCAACATAAAGTAGATCACATTTTGTCATCTCGAAAATTTGGACCATGTTTAGAGCTTTTTGTGAAAGACCTCTCCAATCAAGATAACATTAAAATATTGCCTTTCTACAAGAATACAATATAAGCCCTTCTATGACTAATAAATAATAATATTATCAGTGCTTTGCAAGAGATATAAATACTTTTCACATGTCACATTACAACCACAAACCTTAATGTATTTTAGTTGGATTTTATGTGTTGGACCAAAGTAGTGCATAGATGAGAGCTGCAGGAAAAATAGTGCATCGTTTTCAAAATAATCGATACTTTGTGTTGATACTTTGTAGAATAACCTATTTAGTTATTTCAGTTAGTAGCATCAGGTAGCACTGAGTTTTATTTAGAGCTATCAGAGTAAAGTGCACTGAATACAAAGGCAAACAACATTTTAGATTTTCATTTGATAAAACAATGAATGACTTTCCTCCCACTTCAAAAATATACGCTACTCTGTCTTGATCACATTAAATCCTAATGAAAACACACAGAAGTCTGTAATATTAATGTGCCGTGTGAAAACATTCAACGGGCTAGGATTCTTTTGCAAGGCGGTGTATTACAACACTCACAGATAACCTTTAAATAGCGCAAACAAACCAAAGATGAGAAAAAACTGTGATGTCAAGAAAAGAAATCCCTAAGTGCTGGTGGCTACCTGCACCTGCATTGTGTTCACACAGTACAAATGAAACCAAAGAAAAACTCCAAACCGATACGTACACAAGAACCACTGGGCCTGTATAGAGCCACAACAGAACAAAGCACATCCCCTCTACTGTCCTCTACAGTCATATTCACTGGTATCTATCTAAATAATCCATTTATCTAAAACTGATAAGAAGACACATAAGCTAGCATCAATCCTATCAACCTAACTAGTGGTGATAAAAAGTAGATCTGACCTTTTCCCTTAAATACTGTAGATAACATCCTTATTTCCAATCTTGAGTCTTGATATGTTACAACCTGGAAATGGTTCTAATTGCTGTGATCACACACTGACAGACAGTTGGACTGGCATTAATACAAATAACAACAGATAATAATTACAGGGCAAAAACAATCAGGTTTAGCTTCAGATAAAATTAAATAAAAAAAGTTTTGGAATAGGAAACACTATGATAAAAAGACATTCAATTAAATCTAAATACAAATCATTCAAATACAGAAAATATTAAATAGTTTGGTTTCCTAACCATAAAAGAAAGCTCCATTTTTTGGGGCTTAGTTCTACATGTCAGGTTGAAACTAATTCAGCATAATTTTTAAGCTCTGTAAAAGTTTTCTGAGGAGCCCCTAGCCCTGTTTCGCATCGCAATAGCAGCTATTGTAAAAATCCTTGTGGTGAAGACTAAAGCTCTATCCTACTATATACTAGCTGGCACTGGCTCTGAGACTGCTAATGAATTCATTTCTCATACTGGTTGTTTTGTTATTAAGTTCTGTTATTGATTAATGAGAACTTTTTTTCATTTTAGGTTTTAGATTTATATTTGTGTAAGAGAACCTTCAAAATTGTATCAGTGTTTTAGATGTTAACAACAATCAAGTCTTCACCAGGTATGAGATGAGAACTTTTTCATTCTTCCAAGGGAGGCATAACTTGATTAGTTTAAGCCAACAGACCCTCCCCCCACCACCTGCTGATGCTGTCCCCTATTCTGGAGGTGCAGAGTTGGTAACCCTAATGTCGCTGACATAACAAGGTAAGGTCGGTGGTGTAGAATGGCTGCATCCATTGCAACCACCATAGCAATGGTAGAAAATGTAACATTCTCAAGTTTTTCTGAGAACACATAGAAATCTTTGGCAAAACTAATAAATGAAAGATGAACGAAGACTCCATGAACGAAGATTATAAAAATATTATATTTACTTCTCACTAGAAATGTCATCAAAAGGCATACAAATGCAGATTTGTTTTTTTAAAGGAACTATAAGTAAGATATTTACTGTAAAATAAACCTAAATCATTCTCATTTGTTACCCGGGATGGAAGTAAAATTCCCTATAAACAATGGACACTCTCCATCAACACGGTCTTAGACTCGTTTTTCTCCTTTCAAACCAAGAGGAACGGTCCAGAACTACTTCATTTCAGGGTATAGCTAGTGTTTACTTCTTTGTTTCTCAGCCAATCTTATGAGATTTCCCAGGGTTCCTAACATAGAGCGCAGCATTTGGTATTTTATCTTGGCAAATAAGCAGCAGCCTGCAAACAGGGAAGCCAGTAAGAGAAGCAGACCAGAAATAGAGCAAAATACAACATCATAGAACTGTTAATAAAAATTCAGAAGGGTTTCACACTGTTTGAAAATGGCTTAATAGATTGTTGTACCGATGTGAGCCACAAGGTGTCAGTATTACTTATAGCTCCTTTAAATGTTGAGTTTTCCACAAAAAGCACAGAGAATGGCAGCCATGTTCTTTTTCGCTGGTAGGAACTTGATAGTCATGTGAGTGGGTTGAAAGTCAATGTAAATAAATGGGCCCACTGAAACATAGGACTGAAATGTATTAAGGAGACAAATTGTGACGATACTTATGTTTCTCTCATGGACCAATGTGGCTAAAAGATGTTTTTTAGTGAGACTGGGGTTTTTCACTATTTTTGTTAACCAAAAGGACAGATGTACTAAATACAGTGATTGGGGATCAAGAATAGTATAATTTTAAAACTAATATTCTAACTGTACAGAGTGTCATAAAGAGAAATGGAAAAGCAGTTTCATATTGACAAGCCCTGCCTGGTTGTGTCATGTGGTCCATAATGATGAAGGAAATTGCTGTGGCCAGCAAATTGGGAAAAGCTGAACAGAGAAGGTAAGAGAGAGGAAGTACTGGGAAAACTGTGCTTGGAACTAGACAGCCTGCTTCTATTTTTACCATGTTGACAAGGTACAAGACTGATGAGCGACAGGTTTCTGTGGTTAAGGGGAGTTCTGATGTCTTCTCCTGCACCTCGCCGTGTGATATCTTGCTCACTGATAGGTTGTGTCAGAAAAGGGTTGGGGATGAGACAGAAAGCAACATTCCTGTGCAGATTCCTAGTGCATGCCACTGCCATCGTTAGATGGAACCTGTAAAGGTATTGTCATGACATTTGAGATAGCAGAGGTGGTGCACGGCGAGGTGAACAGTGGAGAGGGGGGGGGGAGACTGGACAGAGCAATCACAGATCAGACAAGGCTTGCCTTTCTGTCCTCGGTAAGGATGAGGCTGAGGCAGGGGAAGGAGGGGGAATGTGTGTATATGTGCGAGGCTAGTGGGAGTGGGCATATATGGATCTGCCATCATGATGAAAGTGTTTCCATCTAGAGAAGTGGCGGGAGAGCTGTGGCAGTTGTGTGGGGGTGTACAATATTACTGAAGGGGGGATGCAGTGTGCAGAACAGGGTCAAAAAGCATGTTGGCTCTAAATGAGGATTTTCATTTAATATGACAGTATGATGAAGACAACTAATAAGGCCTTTGTGTGTACATATGGTGTATACAGTGGGGTCGACATCTTGTGACAGAATGGCTCCTATCAAAGGCACAGTTTTTTTTATCAGTTAATGTGATTTATTTTGATGATTTGTCACTCCATATGAGAACTTAACTTTCTTGGAGAAGAAGAAATTGAGCATCAAGAGGTCAAGTGGCTTCTTAATGTTCATGTAAAATACAATCTGGTTGTGGAATGTCACACATATCTGTATAAACTGTTCTCTGTGTGAAAATATCAGCACAAAAAGTGAGCGATTTGCCTAATTACTCCTAATGCTGCTGGTTAATGGGCTCTCACGGATGGCTGGCCTCAGGAAATCGGTGAACATAATGACCAGTCACTAATGAAGGCTACAAACATCAATGATGATACTCGGCTGAAAGGTTTTGTGTCTGTTTGCTCTCCCTAAAAGAAAAAAAAGCCAAAGCCCTGGCACTCTGCTACATTAGAGGAATGTGTCGCCTTGTGGATCATGTGGCGAGCATTTTGAAAATCCCAGTTGTGAAACACAGTCAGCAATAAGCTAGACTGCCTCAAACTCCGAATTAATCCTTATAGATCCTGTTTAGCATTCCGCTGAGAGATTTCCACCTCTTCAAACACATAAGCAGGGGAGATTATGATGACTCTCTGTGCCTCTGCTGTACTGTACTTCACAGACCCTGTACAGTACAGAGCTTCACCCGACAGACACCAGAAGAAACATGAGTTATTGACAAGGATAGATAGGTTTCTAAGTTGTCTAGCTCAAGGGGACTTGGCAAATGTAACATTGACAATCTGTCATGTAGAACAAGGTATGGCATACAATCAAAGCTTGCTTTTCTTATGCACTTTCCTTTTGGTAACACAGCGGTTAGGATGCTATTGTTCTTGACTGTACAATCAGAAAACAGGGCTTACATCAGACATTTACAGCCACGGAGGTCCTTAGTGGTACTGATGATTAACAATGGTCGTATGGAGACAGCTGGAACTATGCAGCCGATATCAGAGCCTTCTGAGAGGATTTATCACATGCACAGAACAAAGTCCCTATAATGACAGAAATTTGTACCAAAAAAAAAAAAACAGCCCTCAATAGTTCCAACAGTAACTCTACAACATGTATAAATATATCTCCTTCCTGGAGGAATAGTGGATAAGGAAATAATGTTTCCTTTGTCTGAGGAAATAACCAAATAAGTAATAAGTGTTTCTTAAAGTCCTGGTTCCAACCAGACCTGAGATTTTTTCTACACTTAAATGTTCACAGCATCTAACCAAATCCTGACTGTAGCCTAAACTGGTTCTTCGTAGAGGAAAGCAACCTGTGTGTCAGTTTAGATTGAATAATTTTTATGTACTTTATGTTGGGTGATACATTATGTAACAATTATGTAACAATTCCAGCTTGTGTTTCCTCTCACAGTATGCGCAGCAGCCTAACCTAAAGCTATGGAGCGACTATACGTTAAAATCTGTCTTCAGAACCTGACTCCCTGAGTGTGTTAAGACAATGACGCACACTAAAGCTAATGCAGCTTCTCTGACACAGTACAACAGATCCCAGTTCAGTCATGTCTTTACAGCTGTTTACAACATTCCTTTTGAAGACTCTCCTTTACCTACTCCTTAAGGGAAAGGATGTCCATTGCAAAGATTAGCAACATTTCCCTGATGTTAGCATGTATGTGTTACAAAGACAAACCCTCTGTTTGCTACCAGTGCTGAAGTTAGTGATGAAACTAGATATGACAAATACAGGTTTGCTTGTGTTTTAGAGGACTTAAATGTAAAAATGTTGGTAGATCCTACTGGTATCAGTCTTGTCTCTAATGTTACCAGCTCCCATTTTGTTCATGGGGTACCCTTTCTAGGTTTCATTTGTGGCAGTAAGCAAGATTTATTTAAAGTCAACAGACAGGAAGTTGGCACACAGAGAAAAGGGAAGACATGCAGCAAAGATCCCAGGTCTGGTAGCTGCAACTAATAGAAATAATCCTCATGCTACCACTGTGCCATTGCCGCCGCATATTTCCCACTTTTATGACTCATCTTAAAATTTTGTTTTTTAATAAATCTGATTAGGATAGCTTAGGTTATTCTGGACCATCTCTTCAGTTATACTGCTAGAGGCTTAGACTGTTGTACAATACTAACTACATCTACTGTCCTTTTTTGCTCAACTCTAAACATATGTATTTGCTCATAGATTGTTTTTCTTTCTATTGAAAGTATTGAAAATATTCCATGTCTGAGCACAAGGTGGTCCATGAGTGTACTTGACACACGGCCACCATGGGCAGTAGATTTTGTAATTGTATAATTAGACCTGCATCGTTCTGGCAGTATGCTTCTCCAGTCTACATGTGTTTTTTGGACCTGAAGAGGGCTTATGACCATGTTGCCCAAGGTATTTTGTGTAGGGTGCTGTGGGAGTATAGGGTAACTGGGTAACTTTTGAGAAACGTGCCATTCTTTGAATGTCCAATACCTGTGTCTGCATTCTAGGCACAAAGTCGGACCTGTTCCCAGTGTGACTGGACTCTGCTAGGGCTGTCCTTTGTCGCCACTGACAAAGAAAGAGCTGAGCCAAAAAGCAATGCTCGTGATTTACCAGACTGTCTACTTTCTGACCCTCACCTATGGTACACTTAATTAAAAAAAATTAAACTAACCCTATAAATGTGAATGCTTGCTGTCTACTGTCACCCTATGCTTATGCAGGATGGAAGCATTTACTTGTTTCTCTTGAAATGTTTTCTTCTGACATTCAAGTTAATGTTAAGGAAAAATAAACCTGACTCCACAAGAATTTGTGTTTTGAAGTACAGCAAAAGTGTCTTTTGTCCTAACTTGTCTTTTTTTAACGTTTCCCCTAAACTACAGGAGACATTAGAACAAGACACAAACTCGCTATGACGTATAAAGATGAATGATTTTGTTCTGGACTGAATCAGATAACCAAACTGTATGCATTGGGGAAAACAGGATTCTTCTTGCAGTTGGACAATTGTGTAATAGAGAATGCTAAAAGCACATTTACACTTAATTTTAATGACAACAAACATGTTCTCTCTAAGGGCTGCTGTCACCAATCTAATTATGACAGCATTGGCAGGGATTTTTCTGGATGTGATGAGAAAAACAACTTTCCATATTAGCAGCATATTAAAAACATTACGGCTATCTGCAAGAGGAGCTGTGGTTCAGGGGAGGGCAACGATGCAGGAGATACTTTTAATAAATACCAATTAGATTGTATAATGTGGAGAGGGATGAGGAGGGTGGGTGTGTGGCTCTGTGTCGTTATTGGAGATAATGACACCAACCAAGCTTTCCCCAGGGTGAAGATGTGTGTGACAGGAAAGTAACTAAGTGCTTATAATTACATATATATCAAACAGGGAGGGAGTTGGAAGGAGAGATGGACCAAGATGCACTGAAGGAAAGACGTGTAAACGTTAAAAAAACATTCATACATAAGCTAGCATGACAAAGCTCCCTTGTCAGTGTGCCTCTGGCTGACCCCAGACACTGATGCTGATGAGATGTTAGAGATTAAACCCTCTGGAGAAGAAGAAGATGAAGAAGATGGCAAAAACTGGGCAAATAGATGAAAAAGGGGAAAGGGCGAGGAGGAAGAGGAGGGTATGGGGGGGTAGATGTAATCCTAGTGATAAATGGGTGCTTTTATGTCAGCAGTAGCCTGTTTTGCAGATAAAAAAGCAGAAGGATATTTGCAGAAGTAAAAGGTGAGATGACACAAGGTCCTGCCCTCTGGAAAATCACAGGACACAGATAATATCACAGATAATACAACCCACAGAGTAGATCCTGATTTTTCTCTCACTCTGCTCTGTTGGCCTGAGGACTGAGAAGACCAGCAATTCCTTTCCACAGATTTGGTTCTTTGGATGTTTTTGGAGTCAAAGGAACACTACTGGGTTGGTTTAAATCATATTTATCTAACCAATTTTACACCATTTCAAGAATCAATGAAGAACCTTTATTGCCATTATGGTACCATAATGAAATTTTGGTGAGACACCGGCTCAAAAGTGACACAGATTTAAATACAACACACAGACACAGCAAGCCATGATGTTATCAAACCTTTTTTAAAGAAATTACTTTGATGCACAAACAACGCTTGCTGAAAAGATGAAAGCATGCAAATAGTCCTTCGCAAGTCAAAAATACAGATAACAGTCACTTTACAGAACAATGCAAATTAATGTGCAATTGCAAAAATGTATTAAACAAACATGAGAAGTTAAAAAGTGTGCAAATACTCATTAGCAAAAACTTAAATGTTCAAGTTAGTTGATGCACCAGACAAAAAGACGGGTAGCAGTCAGTTTACAGGATGATGTAAAATACTGCATGGATCAAGAACCTGTGAAACCAGCAGCATGTTAGTAAACATGTAACAGATTATCAACTAGCTCCTTAATTTGATTTTCAGCAGGGGACAATTGCCTTCAAAGCTCTGGGAAAGGAGCTGTTTATGAGTCTATTAGTATTAGATTTAATGTTCCTAAATAATTTTCGTGATGGAAGTGGGTCAAACAGTGCATTGCCCTGGTAAGTGGAGTCTGGGCCTTTTCTGGACTGGTAGCCTAATCCTTGTCTAGATGGTCAGCATGTATGGGATAGCATGTATTCGCTGACTAAAGTAATGAAAGCACTACTATTTAATTTTATGCTTGGGGTCATATGTTAGATTGGTGAACTAAGCAGGATGTTGTTTTTTCCCTGGATGACTGTTGTCTGGATTGGTCCATGAATGAAAGTGATTTGTTTTAAATCAGGTAAATCAGCTCAGTTTCATTTATTTACAAAACACAAATTAACAACACATGGTCATCTCAGCACACTTTACTAAAAACAACAGGTCCAGTTCATCTCCACAAATGTGATCCAACTCATTCTAATCTGTTCCATTCTATGTAATTCATTCGAGGCCACAATTGATTCAGATTCAATAATGTACAATGAAATCTAATTTTCATAAAAAGCCATCTGATAGGTATAAATAAAGGTAAAATAACCATTAGTAAAACATCTAATTGAGGAAATTAATTGAACAAACTTCTTACATGATCCTGAACAGGGTGATGCTGGAGCACTGACCTTAAAACAGAACCAAGCTGAGTGGGCAGTTGGTCAGAACTAAGAGACATTATTCCCAAACAGGATTTTTTTTATGTTATTAAGAAACCTGATAAAAGAAGATGTATCAGAAATATTTTTCGACCCACATTTGGGTTTACAATGAAACGTCCCAGTGCCTGACAAATGGTTCTCAGGGACATAAAAGAAAGACAAACTAGTAGGAGTTCTGAAAGTCAGGTAAAATTGTTTTATCACACAATGAAATAAACCTTCAGCCTCGAGAACATCCTGCTGCGACTAAATGATAATTCAGCATATGTAGAAAAGGATTTGTTTCCTGCTCTGTGTCTGAGGGAGAGACGAGGCATGAACCTTCCCCTGTCTCCTGCTGCCTTTCAAACAACGTCTCTTTACTCGTTCTGCCTCGATGAGGACAACAGAACAGCTTCTGAAGCCCTGAAGGCCTCGGCTTAATGCTCCACTGTAATGACTTTTTCCACACAGCTGCCTACTGCCACAGTCATCTCTTACTCCATTACTCTGGCTGGCTTCTACACACCCACTGGAGCCCTGCGTCTGATAACACCAGACAAATCTTTCTGCCAAACAGGTGTCAGCGGTTTATAGAACCAAAAGAAAAGTTATTCTGTGAGATTATAAATTATAGTATAATTGAGGAAACTCCCTCTAATTATTTTAATTTCCACATTCCCACAACTTCAGGACAAGGAGGAGGAGTAGCAACCATCTTTCAGTCTGATTTATTAATTAGTCCCAGGCCATAACTACAATTCTTTTGAACATTTAACCCTTAATTTCCCTCCTCCAAACTGCAAAGCAATAAAACCTCTTCTGTTTGTTGATTGGTATCGTCCTCCAGGCCCTTAAGTTTTTAGACCAATTCTAAGACTTCTAGGGAGTTACACTCAGTTTTGATTTGTTGAACTGGAGAAATGTAACTAACTAACGTTAGCATCTCAAAATAGCATTTAATTCTGAAGTATAATACATTTTATCAACAAAAACCTAATTTATTTTATAAAACTAAATATTCTGTGCCAGGCAGGAGTTCTGAAAACTGCTGAAAAGATGGAAGAGCAAAGACTGCAGGTTAATAAAAATTTAAATTCTTAGCCACAGTAGCCTGTAAAAAAAAAAAGTTGAGGGTTTCCCTATTACTAATATTATATATATATATATATATATATATATATATATATATATATATATATATATATATATATATATATATATATATATGCTTCTCCATAACTGGGTTTATATCCAAACTGATAAATGTGTCTCTCTTGTAAGCAAAGCAGTACAACAATAAGGAAAGTGTAGTAGTAGCAGCCCTTTTTTCAGCCAGCTGACAAACACTGTGCAGCAAGAGGTTTTTGTGGGCTACCATGTTTTGCTCTGTTAAGCCAGAGAAAATTAAATTTTAAGAAAGCAAAGTTAGTTTTTTTGTCTTTAGGAAAATGATTCCTCACTTTTATCAATATAGCTAGTCTAACTATTGCCATCATGCAGGTTTTACAAATGGACAAGGTTTTATCGCGTGAAAACATTTCAATCCGTTTGTCACTGCTTTTGGATTGGCCTATATTCTAGCTTGTTTGACGAGCTTTAGTTAAAAAATGAGTGAACTCTAAGAATCTTACATCTGGACTAAAAATGGAAAGCCTGTTGTTCATGCCAGGAATCACAGTCAACACTGGGGGCTGAGCACCCCTAAAGGTCAGATCCTAGAATCGCCCCTGTGCTGCACACTGGCCAGAGCCCAGAATACATTAGTGGAGTCGCTCTAAGCAAGAAAATCAAGGAAACATGAACCAAATGGAGACATACGCCTGCACTACTGATACAACAGAAGGATGTAAAAAGTGCATATCACGTAGAAAACTATAAAAAGAGTCTACACACTTCACAAGAGTCTGTAGAACTCTAGAAAAGAGTAAAAAAGTTAGAGAAAAAAGTTTTTCCTGTTTTGCAAAGTTCCTAAATGTACATTAACAAAACAAATAGTCTGAGCTTATATTAGGGATAGGATAGTTTGAAGTAGAAAGTGAGGATTATGTCAGCATTGCTGAAGTAGCATTTGCTTCTGCTTTAGCCCCACCCCCGCTGTCCGTTCTCCTCGTAAGAATACGTTAACACGGCCTATCTTGTCTAAATCCATGCCCTTAATTCCCATCTGTCTAAAGCTTTATCAACCTCTCTTATCATTTTTTTCCCTTTTTGAAGGGCAGGTCTGAAGGATACGCGGCTGCTGGCTTCTGGCAGCAACATCTGTCAGCGGCACTGCAAGCAGGCTGTGTTCGCTCACAGGAGACGAGGCTTCTGGCCAATCACAGCTCTCAGAAACTTGTGTCTTTGGTGACTCTGTTCCCGTGTGGGTTAGGGGAAATTTGACAAAGTTTGGCCTCAGGAAATCCTGTGAAGACCCATTAGATAACTGTTGTGACAAGATACAGCATAAGAAGCCAGAACAGTTTTCCTTTCTTTTGTTTGGGAAAGCGAAAATATTCTTTCTTCTTTCTGCTCTCCTGAGGCTCGGGGAGGTTAGCTTTGAAATCAAACATGCAGAGCCTCAGTTTCAGCAGCATAATGAAGACAGTTTACACTGAGACATCGGTGAAATAAAGATGAGCCCACAATGAGTCATAACAGTGTGTTCAGTGAGTTTGATGATCTTTTTATTCTATGACAAACTATAGTCCTCTCAAATATGATGAAACAAGAAAAATATCTCATTAGTGGAAGTTAATAAGTTATTTATTAATACCTTTAAAAACATACTCTGCTGTTTGGGTCTCTCTGGCTGTCTGTATATGCCAGACTGGCTATGGGTGATAACAGTCATACTAAATCCATTACATTGAGACAGTGCGGTCATTTGATCATGCATGGAAACATTTCCAAGACGGTTTGTTTTTTGACCAACAAGTTTACACAAATGGGTTTGTATGTGGTATAGTGCTTTCAAATAAAGTCTGCCAAAACCGAAATGTCAACATCAGACCTCAGAGAAAACCAAATATCGGTAATAGCCTGTTTTCTAGTTGGCCTGGAAGTTGGGACTTTGCTTAGCCCACATATCCTGTCCACATTTACACAAGGAAGACATTGAAAGTTATATTTGTTTAACTAATTACATCAACCTTAATAACCTTTCAGGCACATGTAGGCATCAGTTGATGGTCTGTTCAGTGACAAACCTGACATGCAGTAGAAACCTGCTTTCACCCTCTGTAGCCTATGTTGATGAGGACAGAAAAAAAATGGGACCATCCCACGTGAGTTGCTGTCAACTCATGTGGGATGGTGAATAAACTCAGCCAGATTATACACAGCAGATACAAATAAAAGGGGTACTGTATTTATTGCAACTTTCTTCTGGTGAGGAGGAGGCAGAAAAAGATACTCTTCATATCTATATTATAACAACAAGCTGTAGGTACTCTGACAAAGCCTGCTAAATCAGCTAGACTGGTCTGAAGTAACACCTGACAGACTCCCTATGCTTGGTATCGCTGTAAACAGTCATTAGCCAGTGTGCAGCCGCAGTCTGATTACTGTGGTGAAGCTTGAATTAGGAGGCGGCTCTGAGGCGGACTCTGCAGTCTGTATTGTTTGTGCTTCAGCTGCACGTCATCATTACTACTTGAGACAGGCCCTACAGAAACCAAGAGAAGAGCTCTATAAATAAACTATACAGCTCCTACTTATTTATGTACATAGTGACTTGGTAATGCTCAGTGTTTGGAAAGTGCCAAAAGCAAATATTAGCTGTGAATAACTTTTTTTAACCCACAGGCTACACAGAACAATACTCAGAATGAGTTCTGTTCACAGAAGCTCTGAATCCAAATTTACAAAAAAACTAAAAAGTGTCATCAACTACAAACAGCCTTTCTGTCCATGTGTAGACTATTATGCCTTCTTTTCAAGGCAGGAGGAGGGGGGAAGAAGATAGATAAAAAAATAATAATAATAAAGATGACACAAAGACGTTTGGGGGCCTGCGCCTTTAAGAGTCTCCAGGCCAGGGATGTTAGTTGGGAAAGTCGCCCAGTGCTTTTCTCATGACCCCTCAGAGGATGCCTCTTTCCTTCTAAGTCCATGGATGGAGACAAGACGTCATAGGAGGCCCACAAAATGGACAATCCACAATCCAGTACATATAATTGTTGATGCCATGCTGCTCTGTGTTTACCTGTACAAAATCATCAGAGTGCTGTTTTTGCATGAAGTGTCAGCCCTACATCAGTGCAAACATGTTGTCAAATGTCAAACTGAACTTTCCCACAGTGTTTCCTATTCCCCATTGGCCCTAAAAATATCAACGCTTGTATACTTAAATATAGAAGCAAGTCAGTGAATGTGGGGCAACCAATCAAACCTCATATGAATGGGCTGAACTTTAGAAGTCAAAGCAGCCTTTAAAGAGAGCACTTAACAGCACTCTATATAATTTAATCACTGGATTAATCCTAAAAATGGGACTTTAATTAAGGTGATATAATTAGATTAACACTGTGTTATGCCCCCATGTTTAATCGTAGTGGCTATAAAACATTAATTAGTTTTAGAAAGTAATACATCAAAAACAGTTCTGATTGAACCAACACCTCGAAGAGCAATGTTTAAAAACAAGAGATGCACCGATAAACTGACTGGTTGATTTTATTCAATTGGCTGTGGTCAGCTGATTGGAAATTTAAAAAATCTGATATTTTACGGATCGTTAAACACATCATATAGAGTAAAATGGTGACACTCTTCTGTGTGGATGCTGTTACAGGGTGAAGAAGAAATTACAGTTAGCTATTTTCAGTATGAGATAGTTGTTACCAGCTTAAAAAAAAAGCTTTCTAAGTACCAGAAGGTCAATTAGTCTGTAACTTACCCAGACTGAAACATAGGTCCTTGAATACTTAAACACTTCGCAAAAGTATGTTAAGGCATGAGGTATCAGCAAAAAAGGTCAACGCAGATACTGCGGAAACTACCCTTACAAGTAAATAGTAAACAAAGGCAATTAATAACGTAAAAGTGACAATGTGAAACAGCAATTAATGACACACCCTGATCCAAGTTGATTTGTCTGCTAGCTGAAGGAACAAAACATTTGAATTATCTGGTTTTCCTGCTCAGCGGAAAAAGTCAGATACAGGGATGCAATCATGGTTGTTAATGATGTTTTTGGCCTTTTTAACCAACTGATCTCCCCAGAGTGAACACAGGTCTTTGTACCTGACCCCAAGGTGTAAACAATGCTGGTGAGAGCCTTCCTGTGATAGTTTTACTAAAACTGTCATGTTTATGGCTCTGCTGCAGTGTAATCAAGACAACTTCCTGTACCTGTTTGTCTGGCTTTAAAGACAGACAACCATCGACAGATTTAAACCACTGTGTGAGAAAATGTCCAGCTTTCTTCCTTGCCTCCCTTGTCCAGTTCCTGACCTAGTTCTTGTCTCTGGAGTTCCCTGTATTATCTTGTCCCTTGTTTTAACATCTCATCGGCTTCTATATTTTGGATGCGACCTGAACTGTTCTCACAACCACAATCTCTGCTAAGCCCCTTTGGATCTGTCAGCAAGTTCACCACAGACCGTACCCAGAGTTGCCTAGGAGCACGTGCTCAGAGCTGTTAGTGAGCACTTGCTTAGAACCATCTGTCTGTTTGGACCTGGACATTATTCTTTATTTCATTAATAAAACTTTTAAACGCAAACACTATGTCCAGCTGAACATTGGGTTATCTGTTTGTCTGTCTGGGCACAACAAAAACAACAAATAAATGTAAAACATCTAGAAATAACATAAAAAGAATTCAGTCTCCGTCCGTCTTCTTCCGCTTATCCGGGGTCGGGTCGCGGGGGTAGCAGCTTCAGTAGGGAGGCCCAGACGTCCCTCTCCCCAGCCACTTGGGCCAGCTCCTCAGGAGGAATCCCAAGGCGTTCCCAGCAGAGAGACATGGTCCCTCCAGCGTGTCCTGGGTCTTCCCCTGGGCCTCCTCCCGGTGGGACGTGCCCGGAACACCTCACCAGGGAGGCGTCCAGGAGGCATCCTGACCAGATGCCCGAGCCACCTCAACTGGCTCCTCTGGACGTGGAGGAGCAGCGGCTCTACTCTGAGTCCTCCACCGGATGACTGAGCTCCTCACCCTATCTCTAAGGGAGAGCCCAGACACACTATGGAGAAAACTCATTTCAGCCGCTTGTATCCAGGGTCTCGTTCTTTCGGTCACGACCCAATGCCTATGACCAAAGATGAGTGTAGGAACGTAAATCGACCGGTAAATCGAGAGCTTCGCCTTTTGGCTCAGCTCTCTCTTCACCACAACGGATCGGTACAGCGCCCGCTTCACAGCAGACGCTGCACCAATCCGCCTGTCGATCTCCCGCTCCATCTTCCCCTCATTCGTGAACAAGATCCCAAGATACTTGAACTCCTCCACTAGGGGCAGCACATCCTCCCCAACCTGGAGAAGGCACTCTACTCTTTTCAGGCTCAAGACCATGGTCTTGGATTTGGAGGCACTGATTTTCATCCCGGCCGCTTCACACTCGGCTGTGAACCTCTCCAGTTCAGTCTCATTACCAAGTGTATTCTCTACTGACCTCACTTTGCAATGCACCCAATATTGGCATTAATCTCATCCAAAGATTAAGGACTGTCCTGATATCCTGTATGTAGAAGACTGCTCTATTGTTAAGACATCACCTCTGAGGTTAATTGCTGCTGTGAGACAGTGATAGAGACTGAGAATTCAGCAGCACAGCTGCTCTACTTTATCCTTCTGAGGTTTCAGCCTCTCCATTTGGGAACACAGTAAGTTTGGATAAGAAGGCAGCTTTTGGGTAAACTCACAGCCATGGCAAGCATCAAGATTCTCTGAGTCTGCTGTTTGTCGGGGTGCAGCCGTGGATGGAGAACAACAAGGCCTGAACTAGAGGATAGATGAAACTAGCAAAGTCTCTCAATCCCAGAATATACTGTATTGACCTATTTCCATGACAGCTTCCATGGTGTTGGAGTTTCACAGCTTCAGAGCTGGAATTCCCATCATGTCATAGAGGTATAAACATATGAGCAGAACAGAGCTCTTCCTCTTTTCCTACAGCTCCACAAGACTCTGCAGAGGGGACACACATGTGGATGTCTTGATATTGCTGGCCCAGTAAAAGACAGCATCTCCAAAGAAACCTTGAATCCAGAATCAGTATGGTCTGCAGTCTGAGTGAACGCTGACCATACACCAGCTGAAAATAATGCCCCGTCCAGACGAACACGGGTTTGACTGTATCCAACAAACCTTTTAGTCGGTATAGGGGGTCCCACTCAGACGAAGCGGCCAGATTAGAAACCGGCTCCCAGACCTGGAAACTTTGAAACCGCCCCCTACGCTGGCTTCAAACAGAGTTATGGTTGTGCTCCAGACACTTTTCAGTTTATTGTGAATTTTACACTATTACATGTTGCTCCTCTACTGTGTTTGTGTGTACCAAAGACAAGGTGGTCCTTCCTTCTTTACCTCTGTGGCAGTGTTACCGTGCCCATAACTGGTGTGGCATAAGTATTACAATGCCTATTGTGCACTTTTTATCTTTACGCTCAAACTTTTTTATGCAGATACAGTCTTCGGTTCTATGTGGATGTAGCCTAAAACTAGCCACTTCAGCTCCTTCAGAAAATAATCTGAAAGAATTACAGATTGCCAAGGTCAGACTGTGTTCCTAATCACAATGATAAAACAGTTTTTTCCCTCAACATTCTGAAGAAGGCAGATTTGAAACTGCATCCACGCACACTTGCAATGTATGCCACTGCAAGTAGATGCTGAACCAAGAGCTGCTATAAAGCAACGCAGTCTCATCATCGGACATCCTCTACTGCTTATCAGAAGCAGAGTATAGTCAGAGGCAGTATCTGGACAGAGAAAATTAGTTTGAGTTTTTTATTGTGTTTTCACTCTGTGTCTGGTTAACTACTTGAATGCTCCAAAATGAACTCTCAGTTGTGCTCAAGTTGTAACAGATGGTCTGATGACGCGAACTTGCTCCGCTTTCATTTCATCCGACTAAACTGCATAAAGCATATGTGCCTGGACGTTAAAAGGATGCTTAATCATGCCACTCAGGTTCTGATAAAGCTAATATTTTCTTTGTGAGCTGAACTACTAACCCAGACATAACATCATCCTACCTGCCTTCAAGACGGCCATGTTGTGAGTCCATAAATGTTTTCTAGCCGACATCTTAGTAGTGTTAAAATAATATGCTGAGGGCTAATCAACACAACATTAAGAATCAAATGTCCAAAAGGGTATTCGTCTCCAATTTGACTAATTACATAAAAAACATAATTTTATTGAAATAGTATTTTCCCTTCTCCTTTGCATTGGTAACTGGTTGTTGAAACAAAAGCCAGTTGTTATTCTTATTTAGTAAAACTGAAATTAAACATTTTCTAAATTTCTCAAAAACAAACCATGGTTCTTAATCATACATAATCAAAGTAAACTGTGATATCAATGCATAATTGTAGTCATTGTTTTTGTTTTACTATCTCTTCCTTTTTTCGAAAGTCTATTAGTTTTGCTTAATCTTTTCATTTTTACTTAGTAGTTTAGTTAAGTTTTACGAGCTTAGTTAAGGATTTTTTCTTAGCTAAAAATGTAAATGTAAATTATTTTGTAAATAAATTCTGGTAATTTGGAAGGAAGTTGTTTGTCTATTATGTGCAAGCCAACAGCACTTGTTTGAGAACGCAAGTGCATGCAAGAAGTCTCGGCTTCATCTATTTCCTGACAATCAGGCTTGAGTAAAATTACTAACTTTGTTAATAATTGCCTTGGGCACTTAATAATAGTCATTCAAAGCCATAACAAAGCTATTGTTGCAAAACACTAGACAAGATAACCACTAATTTAAGGCTGTTTATTGTCTAAACTCCAGTCTGATCAAAACATTGTTGGTTCATAATGTATCCATAAGAATACAAGAACCCATAATGTATCAAGAAAATATGCAACGAGGTGGGGTTTATGAAAGAGACACTGTTCTATATTTAAAATCAGATTGAGACTGAACTGGAAATAATCTTCCCTCAGGTTCTCAATAGTCATAAATGTACCAGGTTACAAGACAGGAATTGAAGAGGAACAGGGCTTCATACTGAGCCCACTTATGGGGTAAGATCACTTCCTAAATAGACTTGTACATAAAAGGATAGTTGTGTCCATATTAGTCAGAAGTTGTGCATAACAAACATTCCCCATACCACTGCTCTTCACCCTGATGACCCAGGACTGCCGTGCCAGGTTCAGTACAAACCACATCAATAAGTGTGCAGATGTTACAACAGTAGTGGGTCTCACCAAGGAGAACAATGACCTAACCTACAGAGAGGAGGTGAAACACCCGGTGGACTGGTGTGACAAAAACGATTAGATTCCTGGGGGGTACAGATTACTAGTGTTGCACCGATACCAGTATGGGACGGGGCTCTGATCCAGCACTAAAAAGGTGGTATCGGTATCGCCGAGTACCAACAAATAGGGCACTGATACCATTTTGATGTTTGTATGTCACTTGAACACAGCCTTCTCTCTCCCGACTAGTACTATACATGTTATATAAGTTCATGAAAGTTGCACTATTTTGGCATTTGAGAGCCAAAACTCAGGGTTTAAAAGAGATTATTAATATAATTTTACTGTCTTACTGTTGCACTACTATTATGATTTCACGAATGTTGCACTATTTTGGCTTTTGAGAGCCAAAAGTTTATTCAACTATTGTCACCCATTACAGGTAGGCAATAAAAAGTTCTACTACCCCAAGTAGTACGCAGTTCTTCATATATACACACATCAATTTCAAACAGATGGTATCGGTATCGGCCAATACTGCACAGCCAGGTATCGGGTATCGTATCGGGGCCAAAAAATGACATTGGTGCAACACTACAGATTACAGACACTTTGACCAGGTCCCTCCACACCTTTGCTCTTGTGAAGAGAGCACAACAGCATCTGCCCTTTGATGAAAAGAGCAACAAGCCCACCCCACCCAGCCCTTACTGACCAGCTGTATCTCTGTCTAGTCTGGGGCCTGCAAAGCTTCAGACTGGTAATGTGTAGAGAGAGTAGTGAGGACAGCAGGGAGAATCATCAGGTCAGCACTTCTGGCTGCCCTCTGGCAGGAGGTTTGGCAGCTTCAAATGCAGAACAACCAGATTTCACAACAGCTTCGTTCCACACCTCATAAAACTGCTAAATTCCCAAGAATCCCCCCTCCCATACATTAAAAACTAGCCACTTTACATGGACACTGTGAACTCATTCACACTGAGTAACTGTACTATCTGCACCATCATATGGTGAGTTTATTGTTGCAAGACATTCTGCTGCTACATATACTTTCATACTATTCATACTATTTTACTCATAACCTTTCTAAAATATCTTTTTTGGTTTGTTTCTACATTCCTGACAAATAATTTTTTTTATGTTTCTCTTTTGTCTTCTGTTTTTTACTAGCAAGAAACTTCGCTCAAATGTACATTGTGAATGTGCAGTATAGTATAAAGTGCAGGCTTTTAAATTGCTGATATTATGTACTGACAGGTCCCTGACTCTCCCTATGGAGGTTCAAATTGTACCACTCATCTGTGACAAATACACAAACTGCACAATCCTCATAGATCTGTAATCCAACCTCAAAGTGGGAAGAGGGTTGGCTGCAGATCTATTTTGTCTTATTCTATGGCAAAGGCAATTAAAGATAAGGCCATTATCAGCTAATGTCTCATTTCTGTAATTTTAGAGGACATTGAAGACACGTATTCTGGGATCAAGAGCTATCACTGTAACAATAGTTAGAGAAAAAGAAAACATACCACTGTAGTTACCATACACACAGATACAGTGTCAGAAGCTTCATTACAGTGTTATCTATGGCAGGGGGATCAGTGTCCAAAGTGGCTCTTAGAAAATAATTTGCTACTAAAAATAAGTCTTGCAACACTCTCACTCTCTACTATAAATCTCTGACAGTCACTAAAGAAAATGAGCACAGACAGTGCAGCCAGCTGACCTTCCATTGAAGCCTTTTGAAGCTTGTACAGACTGACCATGTTAAATTAGTAAAGCCCATTGAGGGACCCACCTGGAAAACAAATGAAGACGTTCGTTTACCAGATGGAGTGTCCCAAATACAAGACTAATTGTACAGCGGTCAGTGGGGAGATAAAGCATTGCTGCCATTAGCATCTGGGCTTAGATAGGGGATGTCTGACTTTCAGATTAGCTTCTATGCTCATCTAATGTCTCTCTAAAACACAGTGCCAGTGTTCCAGCTTCTGTTTATAAAGGGCTTTCTCTTACTGGGGCTCGCAGAAAACAAACACATGGACTAAACTGTCATTTCTAGTCTTACTGATCTCTAAAAAAGCTTTTACACTAGTCACATTCACCCAGCTACTCTCCCAATGCTCACTCAATTGTGCACCCATAAGTAGAACAGTTGGCCAATTTGGGCTTTATTGCCTTGCCCAAGGGCTCATCAAAACATGGTGGAGGAATCAAACTTGCAACCTTCTAATTGCCAGACGGCTACTCTTCCCACTTAAGCAAACCTGCCATTTGCAATACAAATAATTCTGGTTCCCACTTGCGACCATGGAACATTTAAAACATACCTGACTTGCCATGGCAGTTTCTCAGTTATCCGGTTTGTGAATACAACATGCGGCTGATCCACTACGCAGATCTAACACTGTTAACATTATTAAGAGGCTCAGAAAAATACATTCTCACAAAAGTAAAAATAAAATAAAATCTGTTCTAGGACTTCCAAGGATGAAAATCAGACTGTAAACCCAAATAATCAGACCCAAAGGAGCAATTTAGTCATTTCTCCAACTTTCCAAGGCGATCTTTTTTGGTAGAGGATGTCAGAGAGCGTAGAGAAGCAGAGCTACTGGAACCTCAGGAGAAGCGCCTGTAATCCCTTTGTTTCCACATTAGCCTCTTTCAACATATAACACAGCTCTGTGAAGGGTTTTACCTTTACCCAAATTGTTTTTTGTTATAGATTGTAGTTTGCTGTTTTGCTTGTCTGTCTACTTTGTTTTTCACAATGCGAGTGTTGGAATCTGAAGGTAACTTCCGTGTCTGTACCCACAAACCTTGTGAATACAGTTGATTGTGATTCTGGTTAACAAGGTTGGTTTACACACATTTACCAAGGGAATGCACTAAAACCATGCTCACTTTAAATGTTTGTGTTTTTTCCGCCGACACAATGTGATAAGTTAATTATTAAACCACTTAAGGCACAGTGTTCTCAATTGAAGTTATAAACTGATACGATCCAGTTTGAGAAAAAAGGTATTCTGTTTTTGGCCTCAAAGGTTTGTTAGAGAACAAGCAGCATGAGGAGGACCAAGGAACACAGCAGAGAGAATGTTGTAGAGAACTTTAAAGCAGCATTAGGTTTGAACATCTGCCACAGCTCGATTCAATGCATCACCTGGACATGGAGAGAAGATGGACTACCTTCAGACCCCCGAGACAGGATATGCACTATTAGTCCTGCATCTTCTTCAGAACTCAGCAGCTCGTGTCATCACCAGAACCCCCTCTTTTCATCATAGTACCCCTGTCATTCAGCAGGTCCGTTGGCTCCCAGTTCAATTAAGAATACAAATGAAAATCCTTCTGCAGACTTTCATTACCATCCATAACCTTGCTCCTCCATATCTGTCAGACCTCCTTCACATCGCCTCCTCCTCCTGCTCCCTCAGATCCTCCTCCTCCATCCACCTCACTGTACCTCCAGCTCGACTCGTCACCATGGGGAGCAGAGCTTCAGCCGCTGCCCAGCTCTGGAACTCCCTCCCTCCTGACCTCCACAGAACTGACTCTCTCCCCTGTTTAACACCCCCCTGTTCCAGCTCGCTCTTCAAATACAATGTTCTTGTCCCTCTTCTTAACTGTTAGTTTATATTTGTCTGTTCCATGTATTTGTATTTCTTGTTGTCTGTAAAGTGACCTTAAGTGTCAAGAAAGGTGCTGTTAAATAAAACGTATTATTATTTCTAACTCAGTCTGTGGATGTGCAGCGCTGGTACAGACCTACTGCTGAACACTTAATGCACTGAAAGGCGTTGCCTCAGGGGGCTGAACACTTTTCAGATTTCTATTTGAAAAACATTTTGAAAACCACTTGATGAGACGAAATGGCACAAAACCCAAAGGGTGTGAAAACTTTGGCACGTTCTCCTCACATGCAGTGAAACCTGGTTACCAAAATCTGAAATGTGTATCTGTCTGAAACGTAAGGGCAGCAGATTTACTGGTGCATTAAAGTTCACCATGCAAACGTGGCTATGGATAAATACACCCCCCCCCCCCAAATGGTCATCAGTTTGTCTCCACTGCCAGGGTTCCACATAACTCCACTCAGAATAACTTCTTATTGAACTGAACCACTAACCGAGACCTTTTCTTGTTAGTGGGAGGATGCTTGTTCACTTCCTGCTCCAGGTCCAGCCCCATCAGGACTCCAGGAGCATGTTGTTTCCTCTCCCCACCGCCTGCTATTCATGACCATTTCCTGCCGGTATCTGGACTGCTCAGTAGGCTTCAGGACACACCTGCAGGCCCCTCCATGGTGGACGGCGGGGTTTTATTGTCCTATTGTCTGCTGACGCTGAATCACAGCCTGCCATGAAAACTCCACACTGGTCAGCAGATGATAGCAGAGCACTGCCCTAAACCATAGTGTCACCCTGGGTGCTAAAACAAAGCTATTTGTCATGTTTCACTCCTCCCCCAGGGAGCAATAAGCAAGCCTGAGGTTGCCTATGTCAGCTCATCAGATTGTTTTGGCAACACCGCTGAGAAGCAGACTCTGAGCGGGAGAGAGCTGTGTTCATGGATCACAGGGTGTGTGAAAGTCACCAGCCAGTCTGGGAGCTTCCAGCTACTCACCTGGAGGGCTGAAGGTAAACACAGACGCTCTCTTTTTCTAAAAGGTGGTGGCACACCTGGGACAGAGAGCTTCAAGCACTCCTGCAATGCGGTCTCTGATGGCCACCATTCTCAAGCACATGCATTCACTTGCTTCCAGAGTTCTTGAGAGAAAAGGCGTCAGAGTGATCCTTCACACAAATCTCTGGCAGGGAAACGAAACCTGCCCCAGTTCTGGACGATGCTGTGAAGAATTCTCCACCGGACCCCATTCCTGTGAGGGGTAGGGTTAGTAGAGAAGGTCAGAGCCCCATTGCATGATTTTACAAATACATTTTGAGCTGCAATGTGCCCCAATTTCTGCAGCGCACACCTAGAAGGACCTAAAGTAGGAGGCATGTGTGGCACAGTTATCAGGGAAAGAAGGAGTTTAATGCAATGTTGAGCGAGAGGGACGGCTGAGCCAATGTTGGAGCAGATATAAGGGGATTATTCCTCCCTGGGGGACATAATCATGTGTAACACGCTTGTTTTAAATCCAGTGGAAAACAAACAGGTGTTTCAACCTTAAAGCCCGGCCCACTGCTGGCTCACACAGATCCAGAAAAACAGAGCTGTCAGTCATCTGCTGCTTGGTTATTGGCATTTCTGAACCAGCCTGGATGTGAAGGAGAGGCAGATCTGAGCAGAGGGCTTTCTGCTAAAACAATCACACACACAACTTATTGTTTGACTGGCTCTGCTTAATCCGCCGGATAAAATGTGCTTTACTTGTCAAACTCCCTCAGAGCGCTCAGTGAAAGTCACCTTGAGGAACCTCAGCAGAACAAGCCCACTCCTTAGACAGGAGTTCTTTTTAAGAAGGTCCAACTTTTGAGAAATGTGAGAAAGAAAAAAGGCAGACAGGCAGGAAAACAGAGGAGAGGTAGGACAAAGAGCCGATACTAACCTGAGAGCCCCAGGAGAAAAGAGAGCCAAGTAAGTTTGCTGGAAGTAGAGCAGATCTTCATGATGGTGTCTCCTGTCCCGTCCTGATCTTTGTCAGACCTCTGATTTCAGCCCACACAGATCTCCTCCTCCTCCTCACTCAGACGCGTAAGGGACACTCGCGGTGGGAACGCGTGGAAACGTCTGATGTCTCCACAGCAGATTCTAATGACTGCTGGATCACCTCCTCCGACACTAACTGTCCTCCTGATCTCCTCCTCTTCCCGCTGAATCCCTCCTTCCGGCTCTCGGAGCGAGAACAACTCTGCAGGTTGTCATTCAGTCCCTTCCTGAGAGGGAGGAGGAGGAGGAGGAGGAGGAGGAGGAGGAGGAGGAGGAGAGGGGAGTCCCGGTCCGGAGAAAAAGAGCCGATCCACCTTTGCGACTCAGTCCTGCTGCTATCCTCGGTGTTTAAACAACTTCTCATATCAGCCTTCAAAATAAAGTACCTCTATTTGAAACGCTCACCAAAAGCTGAGGCCTAAGAATGATGCTTTTATTTTGACAGCAGAAAAACGATCAACTTCCGTCCTTCTTGTCGTAATACGGGCATGCTTGACCAGTCGCACCTGTTCTGTGGTTCAGCGCCAGGAACAGGTGGATATGATACCTTTCAGTGACAGGGAGGCAGATTTAGATAAAAGCAAATCATTAGGAGGTAATCCGTGCTCCCCAATACCGACAGACACCACTTTGGAAAACACTGAGAAAAGTGTTCATCCGAAAGGGATAGGTGATATTAAAACTACATAACAGGTTTAAATTTAATTAAATACAGTAATGAATAGTTAAAAAAAAGAATTATACCTGATCCTTAACTAAAGCATCACCGTATGCCTCGGTTTCGCTTCCATCTACAGTGACTGGTGTTAATTTTAATTTAATCCCAATCTGGTGCCTATCTCCAGCGTTCACTGGGGGAGAGGCGGGTTCACCCTGGACAGGTCGTGTTAACACTTCACAAACAAAATGTGTTTAAAAAGTAAGGTGAATAAAAAAAGGTTATTATACAATACAAACTATTAGTTTAGTGGTCTTAAATACAATGACCAGATCACAAGTAAAATACATTTTCACAGCTAAGAAAACTAGTGTTCATATCAATATTAAAATTGTATTATTACTTATTATTAATAAGAAAATAACACTGTACAAAATCAACTATATATTCATATTCCCCTGCCAACTTGCTCTGACCCAAATTGGCTTCAGAAAAGGCAATAAAATAAATGATATTACAGAAATTCTAGACAGGCATATTTACATGTTACTCATCTAGTTTAAATACCATGTCACAAGCTTTTTAAATACTAAGCCTATTTTCCCAAACCTCACACTAAATCCTGATCCTCTCCTCTCATCTCTCCTTGGAAGTGTTCAGCTGCGGTTCCATCATGTGTGAAGAGGTTTAGGCTTGAAGGCAGAGGCAGCAGACTGGACTTCGCTTGACGTGAATTCCCAAGGTAGCTCACCACCCTGGCATTAAAATATGGACTGACCTGTACTCTGCAAAGTGGTCCGTGCTTCTTATTTCATTTTCTAGGGTTACTCCGTTGCCTCAGCAACAACGGAGAGGCTAACGCAGGTGGACTGCTCATTTATGCGAGGTCAGCGAGGGTTATCCTGTGATTAAATCCAAAGTAGCAGAGTCCAGCTCGTGTGGGAATGAGATTCTGTTGTGTTGTTGCTAACGGCCTCTGAGCTTCTTTCTAAATCTACAGTTTTCAATTAAGAGCTGAGAGAACATGCCTGCTGATCTGAGCATGAGGCATACTTCAACAAGACCAAGGGCCTCATACTGGAATATGCTAAATTCAGCTGATATTGAGTTGAACAGCCACAGAGTAAAAAACATCTGGAGGGCAGTTGTACGGCCCTCTCCAGCTGTGTCTTTAACAGAATTAATTTCCCTACAGTTTTGCTAATCCTTATCTGCCTTGATTTCCAGAAATCTGCGATTTAGAGAGTCTTCGAGACCTAATACAAATGTTTAGGGAAAGTGAAGGCAACCAGAGAACCAGGAGAAAATGTGTTCATGCACAAAGAAAACATGTAAGCTTCACAGTAAAAGGCCCCAGCCAGGCTTTGAGTTCCAGGACTGTCAAAATACCTCTAAAATCCGGTGGTGTGGTGAGCTCAACCATATTCTCTATCATTCACAAATTAAGAATTAATTTGGACATTAAATGTATTAGGTTAAGAAAGCAACATAGAGAGCTCTGTAATTGTATGTTTTAACTGATTGTGGTTTCAGTATTAAATTATATGATTGACTGATTGTTTTTCTCTTTCTAAAGGAATCAAGTACTTTTGTATTAAATAAATGAAGCAATAAGTGTCTTAGTGCAGACAGGATGAGTAGAAAATAGAATTATCATATTCAGTGAGAAGGATGTTGTCCATCTGTAGCAGAGGAGGAACCAGACCTTTGCTTCAAGCCACACTGGTGAGTGGGGTAAAAGGGTCGGAGGGCCCTGGCAATGGTCAAAAAAGGGAACAAGACCTCGAGCTCAACCGACAAAAGAGGAACTCGCTGCCTAGGGTCACGGTCAAACGGAGATGAGAGAGGTGATGCTGTTCGATGCAGACGGAGGGTGTGAAGCGCTGCAACCTCCCAGCGGTTCTTTCACCGGATAAAGGAAAGGTAATTTGTGTACTCGTTGCTCAGTTTTCATCTCAGAAGACACGCAGGGCGGAGCAGAAGAAAAGAAGACCCAGGACGGAAGGACGATCGTTGAGCCAAATGAAGGAACACGGTTCTTCTATGATTGTAAAACAGTCATGGTGCATGGTTCTAGAAATATTTTGGAGGTCTTAAAAGGTTGCCTATAGCCCAAACTTTAAAACAACACCCTTAGGGACTTTTGAGACTTTAAAAAATACTGATTGTGTAACAAGTGCTAATTTATAGAAGTAGGAGCCACCGTTAATAGGGCTGTGGTTGGGGAACAGGTGGCTTCAGGCTACTAGGTTGCCTGACCTGTCCACTGCAGAAGGGTGTGGCCCTAGAATGAAGGTGGTTAGTAGGTCAGTCATATCCTACTCATCTAGCTGAAAAGGTCTCACAGGAATTCTAAACAGGTTAATACTCGTTAGATTCAGAGGTCTTTAGAACCCCAGCTAGTCTGAGCTTTAACCCAAAATAGGAAGGATGTGGGGAGCAGGGTTTTAGTTCAGAGCCGTAATCTTGACCGATCCTTCTCCTTCTATTACATTTAGTTGAATGTGCCATAATGGGGAAAAGCAGCTCATTCATCTGCAGGGACAAACACCTCCTCGATGCATGATAGCATTAATATTACAGCTGCCAATGCTTCAGATTGTCTACATAATGGAGCCTGGCTCTCCATAGAGTCCCGAGCGCCGCTCCCACCAGTTAGTCTCGACCAAGAATCGCTAAATGGACGAACAACATCACAGTGCCCCGATTTATTGAACAAACTACTTTTCTCCGAATAAGGCAATTACCCCGGAACTTGAGGGACAGAGGGGACAGAGCAGGAACAAAATGATGATAGCTCCCTGCTCTCCAGACTGATGCTCTTTTCCTACAGAGAATGATTTTTTAACCTCCTTTGTGTGAACACATGATGTATTAACTACTTTCAGGATAGAAGGACCATTTTACCCAGTATGACAAAATGTGTTTCTGAACAGGATTACCAACTATAGCTTTAAAACATGACATGATTAGTAGCACTTTAAAAAGATGCAAGTTCTTTTGCTCACATAGCAGGGTCATCAACTGAATTAGATTTAGTGGAGGCACTAAGACAGTCATAGTTTTTGGGCACTAGAAGAAATCCCTTTTGAACTGGATTTACCATTAAAATCTAGCCTTAAAAGATGAGTATCAGACTACTGCAGTAGACCATCTGTAGGTTCTGTGGATCTAAGTTACTGCTGTAAGAGACATAGTCTGGACCACAACAACTCAGCATCAAACGTGAATGTGAGGCCAGGTCTGCCAGGTCTGCCAGGTCTGCCAGGTCTGCCAGGTCTGCCAGGTCTGCCAGGTCTGCCAGGTCTGCCAGGTCTGCCAGGTCTGCCAGGTCCAGTTTTCTGGAAGGCTTTTTCTCCCTCGTGTTGAACTTTTCCTCACATTAGACCACATGCATATGCTTTTCTAAACAGACTTTATATTTCAATGATGGGAGATTTCAGCTTTTGCTGCAAATTCAGTGGAGATTCTCAACAAAAGCTACATAGCGCCATCTCCTGGCCAAAAGGAGAGACGGCATCTTCAGTCTGAGAGAGTTGAAAGTTGTTTTGTCAGTAAACCGCTGCATTCAGGTTTACACTACAGCACAAGTTCATTTTGTTACAATGTTATTGTTTTAGACTCTATTGTGATTTATTAGCGTATGTTCATGCATATCATTGCAGCTTGTTGTGTCTGGTTGATACCGTCTGGCTTTGCAGCATCTGTGTAATTGAATTATGTAAAGGATTCATCTGCAGCACACTCAGCATGTTACTCCAAGTTTATGGTCATTACATTTATCATGAGAATTTATGTCTAAGACATAGTCACACCATTTGAACCTTTCGTCATTTTGTCACTACAGACACACATTTCATTTTATTTCTTTGGAATTTTGTGACACATTAACTCAGTGATGCATAACTCTCAAGTCAAACAAAAGGAATGCATGAAAGTGGTGTGGATTTGTATTCAGTCCACCCTGGTGTCAATACTTTTAGTATTAACATCAGTTTTTGCTGCAGTTCCATTTCCATGAATTCCCCCGTACAGCACTGGGCATCAACAGAATCACCTTTTTATCTGTGCTTCTTTAAAAAATAGCTTGAGCTCAGTCAGCCTGGGCAAGCAGTGGCTGGAAACATGGGGTTTTAAGTCACACAGATTCCTAATCTGATTTAGCTCTGGACTTTGAGAGGACCACTCTAACACAGCCCTAGTAACATGTTTCGGGCTGTTGTCCTCCTGGAATGCCTCACTATCAAGTGTTCAGCAGCCTTTTTCAGAATTCAGCTCCATCCATGTTCCCACCACCTCTGATCAGCTTCCCTGCCAATCAGAAGGAAAACGTCCCCGCAGCACAATGCTGCCACCATGTTCTACCATGGCCATGGCATGTTGTGGGTGATGAAGGGTTTTGTGTGTAGGATTAGTTTTGTCTCGTGTGATCAGAGCCCCTTCTTCCACTTGTTAGCAGTGTCTACTGCATAGGAAACTAAAATGGACTTCTAATGGTTTTTGCTTGGTTCCGGGTCCATAAAGGTCTGATTTGTGAAATTTTTAATAAAATTAAAAAGTTCAAGAGATTCTTTGAGCTGATCTCTCCTGCTTGCTGTCTAACCTCTGAGGCCTTGACAGAGCCGCTCCATGTAAACAGAGATGATGATACAATGATACACAAAGGCCGTTTTTATGTGACCTCTGGAGGTAATTCATCTCCCTGAATCTTTTTAGGAGTATTGCAGTAAGAATGGACTCAACACAAATGTCCACAACACTTTGGATAGAATTTATGAAGACCATTCCTTCAGATGCACAATTATGCTCTTCTTTGTGTCACATAAAGTCCCAATAATATAAGCGACCTAAATTCTGTTGCCTGCACCCATTTCAGAGCCCAGAACATCAAGAATTGCTAAATGACTCACAAATCATTTTCAGGATGTGATTCCACAGAGTTCTCCATTTATTGTTGATCAAACATGTAAACAGACAAGATGATGACTTTGAAACAAGCACATACAGTACATGGCATTAATCAATGAGGTAAAAATATCAGTTATCTGGATACCTTTGATTTCTGACCAAATAAATGTCACCAAACCTGGAATGCTCAAGAACACCAACGTTCTTAAATATATATTCTATAAGCTATATGGTAGATTTCACATTACATAGAACCATATGGACACACCATGTTTTGTTCTTTACCACAGTTCTTTCCTGGCACATTGCACACAACCTGAACAACCTGCTTCCAGGTCGCTTTCAGACCCGGGAGCCAACCCCATATCCTGAACACGATAAACATTTCCTGTTGTCTGCATTTGAAATCTTACGCGCTGGATTCACTGATGACACATCACTCCATCAGCGACCGTCCAGAGGCTGCAGCAAGGGATGCTCCAAACTACTGGCAGGTGTTTCCAATGGAGAACCCGGTTTGTTCTAGAGTGAGAACAGGTAAGCCAGCTGACAGAGACGGACAGGGCTGTAAACTAAACACGTGCATCAGAGCAATAAAACCAGCGTGAGACAGGACTGAAGCCATCAGGGTTTCTTAATGGCTCTGGCTTCTGATCAGACACCGCCACCTGGTGGCCACACTGCACTTGGTTTCTAATTGGGTTCTTTTCATGTGTCGGATTATAAAACTTCCTCGATCTGAGGCTTTTACAACAAGGCATCTTAACTAGCCCCTCGACAATAATGAGCATGCTTAACTCAGCAGGTGAGAGAACCTGCTGGAGCTGGAGTCATGGGACCAATTAGTGAAGAATGATGTAGGAAAAGAAAACGGGACTATATGAAATCACCATCATTAGAGTCAGATCTGACAGAGTCTATCGATCTCACTACATTCATGTGCTGCAGGTGCCTATGGAGACGCGACAGAGGTCAAACCACCCAGCCTGTAAAACAGACAATCATAGTATGGTTGGCCGGTTATTTTCTTTGATCGCCGTGAATATGAAGATCAGACGGTAAGATAAGCTCCCACAGGTGTGTAAGGACATTTGTCCTTACACACAAATGTGTGTAAGGAAACTCGGTCCAACAACTGACCAAAGTAACTCTCCATTGTCTGCTAGTGGTCTGCTGCAGAAGTGATGTGTTTGTATGACTCCTATAAATGATATCTGCCAGCAGTAGATCTCAGAGTTATTATGGATTGATCTTAATCTGTAAGAGTCACCAGGACCAACAGATCAGAGCTGCAATCATTGGGATTATTCCGAAACACAGAATGTGTCATTAAATGAAACGAGCTGAATATAAATTAGGAATATTTACCTCCATGATTAAGGTAACAGGTCAGTACAGAGAGAAATCATCTGATGCACAACGTGGCCATGAAATTGTCTGTTCAAAGCTACAGACGGGACGATAAAATAGTGGAAGAGGCGAATTGACCACTGCTGCAGCTATTTAGGGAGTCTGAAGCAAAAAAGGTTAGAAGAACCCGACTCTGGGCAGAATATGAACCCAGCAGAGATTTAGGAAGTCATTTCTGGACGGCTGTAAAAACTGGTCCTTAAATTCTCCCTCAGGAACAGCGTGCTCATGAAGTGGACCTGCACCTCTGATCCTTCATCTGGAATCCCACCCTGCTGGGGATCAAGCTTTGATTTCTACATCAGACTGATGATAAGAAGCTGTATAACCCTGAAAATCCTGAACTAAGCTGGAAGTGATCATTCATCCTGCAGGCTGTTGTGAGGAAGCATCTCCTGCTGCTGGCCCCGGACATGTGCAAAACCAAGGCATGAATCTGCCTGCACCCAGAGATGCTGCCAGTGAAGGCCGTCTCTGACACGGTCCCCTCACTGCCTGGCTCGCTCCATCCTACTGAGGTAGACAGATGCATACTGAAGCGTAGTCCCCTTTCCAACCCTGCTCTGCCTGATCACGCCACGTACAAACGTCACAAGCAGCTCAACACTTCTAGTGCATGAAAATCAAGCCGAGTCAGCTTAAATACCGGAAATCAGATTAAGTGTTTCGAATGACTTTAAGCGCATCTTCAGGGGCTTGTTCTGACGGGCAGCTTTAACTGTCGACAGATAAAGAAATAAATCTGTCAGCGACAAATGAACATTAAATAGCAACACTTGTTTCCATGACAACCAGAAGACACAAAACCTGTAAACCCTTGAAGCTGCTTGGCTGAAGCCAGATGTAAATCCCCAGAGCGGGATCCTGCCAGCACCAGCGCTGCTGACTCCTCTGTGAACAGCCAACCTTAAACACTGAGTGGTTACAGCGTCTCCCTGTTGTTGAACTTTAACGAGTAACCCACAGCAGTCTCCAGGCACTCCACCAGGGAGCCCGCCGACAGGAAGTCCAGCTCCACCTCTATGAATTTGACGTAAACGGCGCATCGCTGGGCCGATTCTCCGCTGCATTGGCCGTCCGGAGCCGTTCTGGCGCTGCGACAGTTCTGCTGCAGGAAGCGGGTCACGCTGGAAGGCTCCCCGTGGGCGCAGTGCTTCCCTGGTCCCTGAAAGTGCTGGAAGAGGCACTGCTGAATGGTCCTGTCCTCTGCTATGCCCAAGTAGCAGTACGTGACATTTGGCCCAGTCCTGACACCTTGGCCCGCTCCTGCTTCACACCGCTCTGACCCGTTTTCTGCCTCACCCTGAGGCGCGTCGCCGCCGTCCTCCCGCTCCGCCTGGGGAGACGTGTGAGCGGCGCTGTCGCAGGACAACGGACACTCGTAGCCCACGGCATACAGCCCATGTGTCTTGGGGATGTAGCCGGGAAGGAGGTAGTGGGACGAGACCTTGCTGCTGCTCATCACCTGAGACTGTGACACGGGGATCCAGTCCACCTCCATGTGGAGCTCCAGGCAGCGGGCCTCGCTGATGGTGATGTCCAGGAACTTGTAGTACACGTTCTTCCAGTTCATCTTCTGGACTTTGGTCATGACGACGCGGCCCTCCGGCTTCTCTGGGTTGAAGTACTCCCGAAGCCTCTTCCCCAGCGGCACCTGCGAGCTGATTTCAGCGTAGTGGTAGCGTACGTCCTCGCGCCAGCGCGTGTTGTAGCCCACGCCGAAGATGGCCAGCTTGTTGGACAGGTGGAGCCGTGAGAACTCCGTCCACGTCTGGAAGTGCTCCCAGTTCAGCTGCACGGACTCCAGGATGCGGATGACGGTCTGCATCGTCTCCTTCTTTCTGCACGCAGGAACAGATGCAGAAATCAGAATGATGCCATGAACTAACCTGTCAGACCGTCAACCCCACAGTTAATTCAGAAACACCATCCTATGCTGTGATGACATCACACACTCATTTATTTCCCAATATGGCCACTTCTGAAGACAACTGAGTGCACAGAATTTTATTTAGGGGGCTGAGCACAAGCCCATACCGGGATTTTGCCACTTTTTGAAAACCATTTATCATTTTGCTTCTCTTCAGATGTGTGCTACTGTGTTTTCTCTTAAAGCTGTAAACACAGATCCTGATCCAGTTTGTAGAAGGATCTAGTAAAGTTGTTTTAACACCCAGATTCCCAGGGTGAAGAGATATGACTGTAATTTAAAATGATGTAACAACAGGCATCATTCAGAAATCAGTAAAAATGAAGAATGCTTGTCTCATTGACTTACTGGGTTAGTTCAGACAATTCTGCTTGAATCTGTAGAGCTCTGCTTTTAGGCACCTGTATGTCTTCTAAACCAGAGAAAAGCATGAAAAGAGAATAAATTGGACCGTTAGTTGCATTTTTTTCACAGCGTCTTTACACTGAAGGTGAAAAGAGAAGTTACCAGTGTCCATGTCTCCCTCCTGGAAAGCTGAGTCCAGCACCTGGTTGCACCAGTCCTCCTGGGAGAAGTCCTCCAGCGTGCTGCCATCAGACTCCATGTCCTGGTACAGGCCGCTGCTGTTGATCAGCACCGGGGCGCAGCTCTGAGAGTCCCAGCCTCCCTGGCCGAACACCTTCTCCAGCTGCTCCAAGGTGTAGCTGCTCTTCCTCTTCCCGATGCCGTGCTCCTTCACGCGGCTGTAGCAGCGCCTCAGCGTCTGTTAGGGACGGCAGAGCAGTGAGGATTCCCTCAGCAGGCACTCAGGGACAACTCTACAGGCACCCCCCCCCACAGCTGACCAGAGCCAGAGCCATGGAGCTGCAGCATCTTTCCTTCTGCTACCTCACAGTGCACAGTTTTAACAAAGTTTCACTGGACCTGGGAGCAATGGGTTTATAGAAAAGCTCCTTTCCCATTGTTTTGGGTAATCACCTGGTCAGACAAATGCCTGCTGTTTACCAAACCTTGTGTGTTTATAAAACGTGTGTTGTTGCTCTGATGGCTCATGGTGGCCTAAGAATCTACAAAAATACACCAGATTTAGCAACATGTCCCATTTGCCCTCATAGGAGACATTATTAGAAACAGGACCAGCGCTTTGGCAGATAAGAGCAGATGAACGGTGTGCTGTCCTCCTACCCCCAGCTTGGTGTCCTGGTAACAGTGTCATGGTAACAGTGTCCTGGTAACAGTGTCCTGGTAACAGTGTCCTGGTAACAGTGTCCTGGTAACAGTGTCATGGTAACAGTGTCCTGGTAACAGTGTCATGGTAACAGTGTCCTGGTAACAGTGTCCTGGTAACAGTGTCCTGGTAACAGTGTCATGGTAACAGTGTCATGGCGCAGCCCCGACCCTTACCTTCATCCTCTCCCTGCACTGGGACGGGGTTCTCTCGTAGCCCAGGTCCGACAGCGCTCTGGACACCCGCTCGTACATGGCCGGACCGGGGGGCTTCCCGGAGAACACGGTGCCGGCCACCTCCAGCTGCTGCATCCTGGCCTCCGTCAGCCTCTCGTTGCCCCACACCGCTATGAGGGCGTTCGTCTCGGACGGCGTCCATGACATCCCCCGGCAGGCGGTGAAGCTGTTGGAGGATGAGGCCGCCGTCCGGCTCGCCGCGCCGGAACCAACGTTCAGAGGCGAGAATCGGTTGGGTGTGGAGGAATTGGAGTGGTATTGAATGCTGTCACTCAAATCCTCGGACTCGGGAGATGGCACCTCGGTTTTCGGTATCTTTAATGGCGTCATTATCTCAGGAGAGAGCTCCGCGTTACTGGACGCCGCCATGTTGCCTCTGTTGCTAAGGGGAGGGGGTGGTGGGAAGAAGATGTCACGTTGTGAGGGCTGGGAGGAAAGGATGCGGCTGCTGGGAACACAGCCGTCCTATATGACGAATTATGTTGTAAAATAGGTTAAAACATTAATTCAACGCAGGATTAAATGAAGCACTTTCGTATTTGGAGTGTATAAAAATACACACTGTTCCCCCTCACTGTCTTGCATAATCATTCATAACTTTTAGTCTTTGGAGGATTACTAAAATTATTTTTATTTTTTGCTCAATATATTTGAATAATAATGAGGCAGGGGATGTTTAAAGGACTTTCTTCTACTTCTGAAGTAGGCCTATAATAAGATACTGTACACACAATTAGATATTTGTGCTTTTACAATTTTGGTAAATAAAGAGCATAATATCATGGCTCTGTCGTCTGCCTCCAAGCTAAGTATGTTAATTCTTAGCATGGAAGTATTTTAGATCTAAATTATGTTAATTCACTAGGGATGCACCAAAATGGAAATTTGGACCAAGATCAATATCCAGTATTCTACCACGATGTCTGATAACCACTTTTTACCTGGTATGTATGTATGTATGTATGTATGTATGTATGTATGTATGTATGTATGTATGTATGTATGTATGTATGTATGTATGTATTTATGTATGTATGTATGGATGCATGAATGGATGGATGGATGGATGGATGGATGGATGGATGGATGGATGGATGGATGGATGGATGGATGGATGGATGGATGCATGAATGGATGGATGGATGGATGGATGGATGGATGGATGGATGGATGGATGGATGGATGGATGGATGGATGGATGGATGGATGGATGGATGGATGGATGGATGCATGAATGGATGGATGGATGGATGGATGGAAGGATGGATGGATGGAAGGATGGATGGATGGATGGATGGATGGATGGATGGATGGATGGATGGATGGATGGATGGATGGATGGATGGCTGAATATTCACACAGTGGTGAGAAACTGTGTGCCGCCTTCCTGGTTTCTTATGTTTTTGCATGCATGTCACACATTTCTGTCTCAGAACATCAAACAAATTTAAATATTAGCCAAAGACTAAAAATGTAAACCCAAATACAGTTTTTAAATCAGGGTATTTATCATTAAGGACCAAAAAATATCTACTTCAAACCTACATGGCCCAGCGTGAAAAAGATTAAAATATAACTGTGGTTTATCACATCTTCTACACCTGTTCTCAGTCAATAAATCCCTTTAATAGGGCCTGCCTGACAAAGAGAAATACACCAAAAGTTCCTCAAAAACTAGACATCAGAAATTCAGGAACAGATGACAAAGAAAGTAACTGAGATCTATTAGACTGTAAAGGGTTACAGAGCTATTTTTAAAGCTTTAGGACTCCAGCGAACCGCAGTGAGAGAGCCATGGTCCACAAATGGTGAAAACTTGGAGGAGCAGACCTCTCTGCTCCTGGATCAGTGACTTCCTCACCCACAGACCCCAGGTTGTGAGGATAGGGAACATCAGCTCCACTGATCCTCAACACAGGAACGCTGCAGGGGTGTGTCCTTGAGAAAAAATAGGCCCTGATGTCCTCCAGCAGCCTAAGCCTATAGCAGCATAACTATAGAGGTAGCTCAGGGTAACACGAGCCACTCTAACTAGAAGCTTTGTCACAAAGGAAAGTTTTAAGATTAGTCTTAAAAGTAGACGGGGTGTCTGCCTCACGGACCAAAACTGGGAGTTGGTTCCACAGGAGAGGAGCCTGATAGCTAAAGGATCTGCCTCCCATTCTACTTTTAGAGACTCTAGGAACCACCAGCAGACCTGCAGTCTGAGAGCGAAGTGCTCTGTTAGGAACATACGGGGTAATCAGAGCTCTGATATATGATGGAGCTTGATTATTAAGGGCTTTATACGTTAGAAGAAGAATTTTAAATTCTATTCTCGATTTAACAGGAAGCCAATTAAAAGGAAAGCTAAAACAGGAGAAATATGATCCCTCTTGTTGATTTTCATCAGAACTCTTGCTGCAGCATTTTATATCTATCTATCTATCTATCTATCTATCTATCTATCTATCTATCTATCTATCTATCTATCTATCTATCTATCTATCTATCTATCTATCTATCTATCTATCTATCTATCTATCTATCTATCTATCTATCTATCTATCTATCTATCTATCTATCTATCTATCTATCTATCTATCTATATCAGTCTATAAAAAACAAAAACAAAATAAATCTGTTAACATATCAGTAAGACAATTGAAGACCTCCAAAAATTAGGTTCATCCTTGGGTACAATTTAGAGATGCCTGCAGGGGCTACATTCACCTGTTCAAACAATTAGATGCACATATAAACACCATGGGAACATCCACCCATCTGACCTGTCAGGAGGGAGATGGGTTTTGTGCCCAAGAGATCAATGTGTTTTGGTGTGGAATTTTTATATCACCCCCAGAACAAAAACCACAAATCCTTGTAAAGATACTAGCTAAAACTAGTAAAAGAATGTCAATTGCCACAGTGGAATGAGCCCTGAGAATGGGCTGAAAGGTCACTCACATAAGAAGAAACCATCATTCTAAAAGCAACATCAAAAGCCAGATCTGTCATAGTTTGAGTTTCTGTCATAGTTTAGGTTCTGTTTTGGGCTCGTACTTATTATTTTTTTCTGTTATAATTTGTGTTCTGTCTTAGTACTGGTGTGAGTTCTGTTAGGATCTTGGCACTGATGGTCTGATTGCTCATGTCACACACCTGCTTAGCTCCGCCCATTTCCTCATTACCGCTCATCTGATCCACCTGCATTATTCTCTATTAAACCAGCCTTCAGACCAGTCATCAGTGCCAGATCATTATCTGTTCTGTTTTGCCTGTTGATTCTGACCCTGTTTGCATCCGGAGATCTGAGCCAGCCTGATCCCTGAACCTGTTTTTCCTGCCCGATTCTGCCTGTTATATCGTGTACCAGACCTAGCCTGTTTAGGATTATGTGAGGTTGCCTGATCCCTGCTTGTTTTCCGGTGTACCGTTTCTGGATTGTTCCTGACCATCAAGCCTGCCAGTTCTTGATTAGCCTGTCAGCCTGTTTATGAACCTTGGTCCATTTCTTGACTCTGAGCCTGGAATCTGTCATTAAACCTTATTCAACCATACCTCCTGCTTGTCTGGCTGAATACTGTCTGGGTCCTCTGTCCCCATTTCCTGACAAGATCATGTTGTGCAAATGCACTCGGGGACAAAGACCTTGGAGACATGTAAACTGAAGACACATCTATTTTCTACATCAAGTCGAGGAAAAACATCACTCAATATGGAAGAAAAATAATACATAAATGGACACATAAATGCATTTGGTACTTTTTTATACCATCTTTAATCTTTCCATTAGCTTTATTTCTTGAGTTATGAACTTCAGTCAATGAAAATATGCATTATGATCCTGAAAACAACTTTATTACCAGCAAACATACTGTGGATTGATAAAATAAGACAATTGTAAAAACTTCTGTCAACCTGTACATTTACTGTAGATGTACCAGCTACTCTGTCCTCCAACTTGACAGTAGCACTGATTGTGGACATTTGCTCCTTTTGTTCACACAACAATCTTTATATGTTTCAGCGGGATGTTCCCAAACAATCATTCCAGCATCATCAGACTACTTCTCCTGCTTAAACCTCACTGCTATCTGTTTAGGTGTAATTGATGGTTATATTGGGTTCTCTGGATGTAAATTAAATTTTCTGTAGCCAATTTGTAACAGTTGTAATTAATAACTAAGTCCTGTTTCTGCTCACTTTTGTATTTTTGTCATGCAATTTATGTTTACTAATCCATTATTCAGGGAATTCTGTTTTGAATATAAATACATAATTCATCAGGTAATTTCCTTTGCAAGTAGTTCTTTTACAGCAATATTTCTTCACACTTAAAGCATTAAGAGCTTATATTAGTGGTGGGAGTGGTGAGAGAACCGGGTGTTTGCGTCTTGGAGAGACCCCTACATATAAAACAAAGGGGACACTAAAATAACGCATCTTAGGTCATGAATTAATTAAATATTCTTATTAAACACTTTTTTCTTTACATAGTTGAATGTGCTGACAACAAAATCACGCAAAAATGATAAATGGAAATCAAATGTATTACCCCATGGACCAGTCTGGATTTGGAGCCACACTCATGATATAGTCATAAAGTGGAAAAACACACTACAGGCAGATCTAACTTTGATATAATGTCCTTATCAAGTGTGACAGGTGGTGGTCCACTCGTGGTTGGATGGTGCTGAAAACACTGGAGAAATCAATGTACATGGTCATCATGGTGCTCCCAGGATTCTCCAGGTGAGCCAGACTTTGGTCTAGCAGGTAGATGATGGCATCATGCACCCAGATGCCAGGCTGGTGGGTAAACTGTGTAGGATCCAATAAAGACCAGGGGACAAAGATGGTTGAGGATCTTCATCAGGTGTGAGGTTCGTACTACCGGTCTGTAGCTGTTAAGGTTGTTGGGGTATGATGTTGTAGGCACTGGTAACACACAGGCTGTCTTCTACAGCTGTTGTACATTCCCCTGCTTCAGACTGATGTTGAAGATGTGTCCCATCATGCCACATAGCTAAGCACCCCGGAAGCCTTGAGCTGATGCCATCCGGACCTGCAGCCTTCCTCACTTTGGTTTTTCGCAGGATGTTCTTCACCTGGAGTTTTGAGAAAGGCAGGGTAGGGGAGAGGGGCTGATTCATGGAGTCTGCTGAAGCAGATGGGGTGGATGACTGCTCAGAGAGATGTGCAGTTCTGGGCAGGCAATCATCCAGAATGGGGGTGCCTGCAGCGTGTTAGACTGGGTTTGGAGGACAGCTGGCTGGTCAAACTTCAGAAAGTGCTGGTTCAACTTATTCACCCAGCTGATTTCACCTACAGACCGGGTGTTCTGTTTGTAACCTGAAATCATTTCAGGCTTTTCCAAACATCACTGATGATGTTGTCTATGCCTTCATTTCTTCCTCTGGTAATATGTTTTTTCTTGTCTGATCTTCTTCCTCAGTTCTTTTTGTAGATTTCAGATCCTCTCCCCTACCTAACCTAAAAGCCATCTTCTTCTCCTTTAGTGAAGCTTTAATCTCAGGGTTTATCCAGAGCTTGCTGTTGGAGAAACACCTAACTTTCATGAGGGGCATAGTAGAGTCCAAAGGGAAATTGATATAGTCATTTTGTAATTCCATCTAGTTTTCCCCATGAGGATGCATAGTTCATCACATGAAGTGTAGCTGAAGCAGTCTCTCAGGGCTTATTTGGACTTCTCAGACCATGTTCTCACAGTGTGTGTTAATGCGTGTGTGCATTGTGTCTCCATTTAATGTTTTTTGAAGCTCATTTGTGTCTTCAAAGATGTCAAGTTCACTCAGCTCCTGCCAAACTTGAACTGTCTTGCTTCATTGAAAGCAATTGCTTTCTTGATTTTTTCCCCCTTTTTTAATTGAATTTCAGTCACAACATCAGAAGGTTGATGACCTGCAAAAAGACAAAGTGTGCATTAGATATGACAATGACAATGAATCAATTTAGATTTTGTACTATATTACCCAGCTTTTTAATTCATATTACTAATAACTTGTTTTTAACTCAATAGTAAATGTTAAGCACTGGCTTGTTAAGGACATATCATAATTGGCAAAACCTAAAGAGTGGTTTCGAAAAGAATAAAATATAATACATTTTTGGGTTGAGTGCAAACCAATAATAATAATAAAAAAACAGGTACAGTCAAAATGTCCTCCAGCCAATCATCTTTGGACAGGTAAACTTTCAAGGTCCTTCTGAGAGTCCACCAGCAGAGGGAGCCTGCCAGTCAGTAACAGGAGCTAAAACAACAGGAGGAATCTTCCTACAGATACAGAGCAACATTGGAGACAAGCTCAAGAGGGTGGAGGCAGTAACAGCCTGGGGTTGGAAGAGTAAATAAAAAACAGGCTAAGCATACTGCAAATAGTACATACTAATGTCTAGAATCCAAATGATTAAGACCTACAATGTATTAAACAAACAGTGGTGGTCACAGCTAATCAAAAAGTTAGCTTTGCAGACTCATATACTGCAAACAAAAATATTAGATTCGCTACTGTTGAGCCGATGATAAATAAGACAAATTAACAAAAAGCAAATGTCGCTGCATGCTCACAAGGCACATGTCGAACAGTACAGATAGTTGGTTTAATTCAGGATAAATTACTTTAAATTTTTTAATTTGAGAAGAATATTCCATCCCTCTGTGCCCAGACAGCTGTATCTGGGCTGGAAGACAGTGTTGTCAGTTCTTGTGAGAAACATGCAACCAGCTCTACCTCTACCTAGTAAACAATACAAATGAACAAGCCTAAAGTTGTTTATAATAAGCAGATGCAGTGTTGTATAGTAACGAAGTAAAAATACTTCACTACTGTACTTAAGTATATTTTGGAGTACTTTATACTTTTCTCGAGTATAACATTTTTTGATAACTTTTACTTCACTATATTTCTGAACTTGATTGCATACTTTTACTTCAAAACATTTTCAATGTTTGGTTTAGTTACTCGTCACAAAAAAAGCGAGAGAGAGAGAGAGAGAGAGAGAGAGAGAGAGAGAGAGAGAGAGAGAGAGAGAGAGAGACATGCACGCAAGTGTTTAAGACTTAGACTTAGACAACTTTATTTGTCATTTTGTATGTACAGGGTGCATACAGAACGAAATTTCGTTCCATACAGCTTTTAGAAGTATAGTCAGATTCCAGGTGGAATAAGGCAACATTGCAATATAAAGTGCAGCTGTGATCAAAATGTTAACATATAACAGTGCGGGAGAAAAACAGTGTGCTGTCACATTATGCAGGAGAATTTACTAACCATTTTTAATGTGCAAAATAATGGTGCAAAAATGCATTTCCGTTATGTAAAGGGAAACTAAGAGTTAGGCAGCATTGGTAAAGCCAGATAGAGATGTGGTGGCGCAGATGTACAGATGTGATGCCGAGTCCAGTTTATAGTTCAGCAGTTTAACAGTCTGATGGCAGCAGGGAAAAAGCTTTTGCAGAACCTGGTGGACCTGCAGCAGATGCTGCGGAACCTCTTCCCAGAGGGCAGCAGGGAGAACAGTCCATGGTGGGGGTATGAGGGGTCCCTGATGATGTTACGGGCTCGGGACACATATCGCTAAGATGAAATGTCTTTTATGGATGGAAGAGGAGCCCCGATGATCACTTCTGCTGTCTTCATCACTCTCCTCACGTTCTTCCAGTCGGAGGTGCTGCAGCCTCCACACCACACAGAGAGACAGCTGGTCACAATGCTCTCTATGGTGCTTCTGTAGAAGGTTGTGAGAGATCGTTTTGACCCCACCTACTGATTGACTGCGACAAAGTCGGGACCTGCCTGGGCTTGTTCATCACTTGTTCAACACCACCAACAGTGCTCGCTGTATATCCAGTATAAAATACAGAGATTTCCAGGGCATGAAGTATACAGTTAAGTTTACTTTTTTTGGTGTGTGTGTGTGTGTGTGTGTGTGTGTGTGTGTGTGTGTGTGTGTGTGTGTGTGTGTGTGTTGGTGGCAGGTGCAGAGGGGGGGGCCCAAAAAGACTGTGTTGTCCCGGGCCCTAGCAAGTCAGCTGGCCTGCATCTATTAGCAGATTTACCACTTCCTGTAGGTTAACTAAGCCTGGTTTATCACTTAACCATGTTCTTAGTATACACCCCCTGGTCTAAATTTTACCTGCACTTGGTTGTGTACAATTTTAAAGTACATAGCACTGACCTTACTTGAAGAAGGAAAACTGAAAGCTTACAAAAAGGTTGTATTTATGTCTAAATGTCTAAACTTGGTCTAAATTTCTCCTGCACTTGGTTGTTTATATTATTTTAAGTGTATTTGACTTTCAAAAATAACCAAAATCTAAAAAATGTAATTCAAACTGCATTTGCTTTGTTTTACTTTTTACTTACACTTTTTATTACATTACTTGAGTACATGTATTTTTACAGTAATTTTCATACTTAAGTACAAGACATTTCAGATATTTTACGACTTTTGCTCAAGTAACATTTCAGTCAGTGACTTGGACTTTTACCAAAGTCATATTTTGGAGAGGTACCTATACTTTTACTTGCCTCCGAGATTTCAGTACTTTATACAACACTGAGCAGATGTGCCAACACTTCTGGAAGCCTGGAACACAGTGTAAACATTTCTGCAGGACCCTTTGCCCCTCTGTCATCAGACTTTTAAAAAATGCAATAAATCATGACTTACTCTACTAATTAAAGGGATAGGGTCACATGGCAGAGCACAGTTTACAGAAAAAAAAATCGTGGATACTGGTCTCTCTATTTTTGAGAAATTGAAGCAGATAATGGGAGCATCATAACAAGAAGTAGAAAGTTAAGAAGACAACATTACATTATTAACAATGTTCAATAACTTTACCAACTTTGTGATGTAAATGGTGGATGAGTATCTTGAACGTTAGCGTTTTTACATATATCATAACCCAATAAGGTGAATGCTAATCGGTCTGTAAATATTTTCTAAACTTGAACAATAATGCGATGAACAAAATGTTATATTTATATATATATATATATTTATATATATATATATATATATATATATATATATATATATATATATATATATATATATATATATATATATATATATACATATATATATATATATACACATTGTCCAACCAGTGGAGACTTTTGTGGAAGATTTGCGTTGACGTTCTTTGTTTGGAGAAAGATCAGTTGGAAGTTGTCATGATTTTGAGTTGTTTGGTGCACATGCATAGCAAATTCAAGAGACCAGAAGTGCAAGTTTAGAAACATTTATTTAAAAAGGTGAAGATGGCGAGGGGGATCGATGGGATCTTTGGGAGCGAGGTCACAGCTGCGGGGAAACGAGAGGTTTGCGAGGATATCACGAGCTGGGGTAAACGGCGAGGCGAAGGCTTACTGTGGAGCAATGGGAATCCACCAGGGGGAAAAGAGGTGAGCGGGTCCTGCAGAGCGACTGCTGGAGGCTTGGGCGTCAGGGCGGCGATGGAGGGTGAGCAGGGTCTGACGGCGGCGAGACTCAGGTGGCGGGGTAGGACAGCTGCCATATGGGGATCACAGGGAAAGAGATTGACGCAGTGTCTTTTCTTCCCCTTCCCTCACAGGTAGCGGCTGATGAGCGAGAGGCGCCAGGCCGCAGGTGTTACTTATTACACGGCCCTTTGGAGGCGTATATAAGTGGAAGGCTGCCAGCACAACACTGCCAGTGTGCTAACCCACGTGGTATGACGCGTTCAGCCTTCGTCTCTTGAAGCTTGCGTTTCCGTGACTTACCCGTGGGACCCCCAACCCGCAGCGGCTAGCATGCGAAACTCTATAGAAAAGTCAGAGATCCACTGGTTCCGTAGTGCGGGAATGCGTGGGGTGAACGGTTAAAAACTAGAGAGCATTGGAACAGAAAGCCGCCACAGGGGGAGGTGAGGCTTACCGCAAAGCGACAAGAATCCACCAGGGGGAGGGAAGGTGAGCGGGTCCTGCAGAGCGACTACTGGAGGCTTGGGGGTCAGGGCAGCAGTGTAGCAGGTGGCGGAGAGGCTGGGCATGTTGGAGGGTGAGCAGGGTCTGACGGCGACGAGGCGGGGTTGGACAACTGCCAGCTGGGGATCGCAGAGAAAGAGATTGACAGAAGCCCTGGGAAATCTTCAGAAAACCACGGAGGCTCTGGAAGGGATCTGGAGCGGGGACGAAACTTGAGGCACAAGGAACACAGGGTAAGTCACGGAAACGCGAGCTTCAAGAGACGGAGGCTGAACGCGTCATACCACTTGGGTTAGCACTCTGGCAGTGTTGTGCTGGCAGCCTTCCACTTATATACTTGAAAAATGGCTGACAGTCGCAAGAAGCAAGGTTAAGAGAAGATGAAGCCCTCAGAAGAAAGAAATAAGAACAGGCTATATTTAGAGATTCTTTCACATGCTCCCCCAGAGTAGCAGAAGAGCAGGTAGGGTGGTCTTGCACATGCACAGATTTTAAAGAAGCGACTTCAGCGTTTCTACCTACATTTCTGGAAACATTGTCCACTATACCTTTGAATTAAGGGACAACTTAACCCAACCAACCTTGAAGCTGCATATAATGGGTATGTTCTATTCGTTTTGTACTTTTTCATCTTGAATATCCTTTTTGGTGAGTAAACAATGATTTGCTGCATTACCAGCCACAAATCAGTAAAGAGTGTGAATCTAGACAAACATGGTCAAAAAGCAAAACAAGAAACACTTCTTTTAAAATGTAACTCACCACCCATGTGCAAGCATATTTCCGCCTCAAGACAAATTTGGAAAAACTCCATCAAAGTGGGCATGGACACACGGGAACAGGAGGAGAGGGGGTTGTGTTCAGCATGGTGAGAAAGCAGCCGCAACGTAAGCTTGATTTGCCATATTAAATCAAGGAGACACCCCACAGCGGCAGACCTACCGACGGCACTACAACAGAATTATGTCAGGTCAAGCAAAAGCAATATTAATTCCAAATTCGATACAAGACCACTGTTTAACCCTAGGAGGGCACCACACTGTGGATTTCAACAAATATGCAAAAATAAATCTAAATGATGAACAGGATATATAGACAGTACTATAAAAAACATGTTAACAGTTTACAGGCAAAAAAAAGTTTGTCATGAGTCTGGGATGTTTGGGTTAATTTGTTGATCTGATTCACCTGTGTTGAGCCTGTTTTCCGTTGATTCCCTGCTGTATTTAAGTTCTGTATCTATGCTACTCCTGTCATGCTGCAGCCTTGCTTGCTGCACCATGGACATTTCAGGGCACTATTCACCCTCCATACATCCCAGTCTCCTCTCCACCTCAGTAATCATCTACACCTGTCATTCTCTTCAGTCCTTCCTCGTCGGTTCGTTCTGTTGGTTTATGTTTTCTCTTGTTGATTTTTGCTCATTGCTGCTCACTTCATCTGGTTCTCATCCACCCTGAGTTCTCTGCCTGTCTGCTGTGATTCTGGTCCTGCTCTCACTCCAGTCGTGTAAGTATTCATCCAGTCGTACTGCTGGTCTAGCCTGGTTCTAAAGTCTCCATTCTGCTGTGCTTCTGGTTATGCTGCCTCCGTGTTCTGGTTTCATCCTGCTTGCCAGCTCCAGCCATTAACTGCTTGCTGATCCAGCCTGGTTCTGTCTCTCTGGTCTCCTGCTTCCACTACTCATCATTCAATAAAACTCACAAACTAAGCTCTGTGTGTGAATCAGTACACAAATCATGACAACTCCGTTGTTGTTTGGTCCTGTGTCCGAGCCTGTTTTCGCCCTATTTCTGTGTCCCTGTTTCTGTGCTCCTACTTTCGTGCCCTGTTTGCTTCCCTTGTGTATTCAGTAAGTTATCGCCATTGAATACCATTATTTTCAACATGCGCATGCCTTCACCTGGTTGCCGCTTTGGTCCCTGTCTGCAAATCATAACAGAGTTACCCGTTAAGTGACCTAATCATATGAAATCTCATTTCCACCACCTGAAAGTCAAAAAGTGAAACATAGTATGTCATAATTATGAGATCCAAAGTAATAATTATGAGATACTATGTGGCATTTGTTTTACTTTCAAGTGGTGGAAACGGCATTCCCTACAGTTACCATCCAATAACAAGAAATAGTCCCATTTTACATTCATATTATTTTTGTAAAGAGATATGTAAAATCGTACTGTTCTTTTTACCCAGTATGCATAAATATCTTGGATCTTTCTTTTTGTGAAATACAACCATGTCATCAGATATTATTAGAATTGTCGTTTGAGTCTCTTGTCATGGTTTTCATTCTTTTTACTTGTTAGATTATCAAAACTAACATTGATTATTATTCATTCATTAAAGGCACACAGTGGTCTGCTTATCCAATGTCCGGTTGGACATTTTACCATTTTGGTAGTTTGTATCTGGTCCCACAGGATCTCTTAGCTATGTCATTCTCCACCATCTTGGGAGGTGACCCATTTTGATTAAGGCGTTCCATGTATTCCTTCCCTGCTTTCTTTGCGTAGCTGGGATCTTGCCTGATATGGTAGATCTGGGCCTCTATTGCTCTGGCTCAAGGCCTTTGGCATTTTCCTGATATATTCTTGGAGCTTGGATGTTTCATCTTCAATGACACTCACTAGGCTTCTGGTGGTATTCCAAGGTACTTATAGGTCTCTTCAACATCTACTATTATCCCTTCTATTATTATCCATATCATCCTTATTATTATTATCTGTGTGGGTTAACTTCCCTCTCTTTGTCTCCACATGTTCCAGTTTTCTGCCATTTTATTATTAGGATTGTTACGTCAGTCATGGGAGTTGGATGGACTCCCATTGGTTAGCCTAGACTGCAGGTATTGAAGCATCAGGTAAGGGTGCTGATTTCATAAGTCCACTATATACATATGCCCCAAGCGGGATATGAACCCCCGACCTCCAGTATGGGAGTCCACTCTACCAACTGAGCTATCCAACTACAGCATGGCCACCACACCGCAGAGTTTCATCATAATGACACACTTATTACTAGGAGCAGATTTTGTTTATTGTACCATCAACCAATCATAGCTCTTATAAGACAGCATCACACTGTCAACCACACCTCTTCACCAAGATAAAAATTGCTGTCATCTCCTCACTCAGAGTCGTTCTCAGCAGCTTCCTGCATCATTCTGAAGATGCGACTCCAAGGTAGGAATTTGTAGGAGCTCTCTGATAGACCATGAGTCTTTGCCGGTACAGCCCCAGATTTCGAAGAGTTTCCCTGGTGGAAATAAAAAAAAATACAATTACATTTCAGTTCAGCAACTATAAAAGAGTGACCTTTTTTCATATTTAAATTTATTCTAGGATTAATTTTTAATACGAACACAATGTTATGATTTTCTGTTATTTAAAAACACTGGTTCAGAAATGACCAACGCATGATCAGTGTGTATAAAACATTTATCCCCATGTAATACTGTATGCACTGCTGACGGCAGTGTTTGATACTGCAGTATTAAAAAATACAAATCTAATTTTCCTTTTACTTATTCACTACCTAATTTATGTTGGTCTGTCACAAAATCCCAATTAAATATGTTGACGTTATTTACTATAAGATGACAAAATGTGGAAATCATTTAGGAGTATGACTACTTCTGCATGGCATTGCATCTCTGTGTGCTAATCACCTATAAAACAGGTTTCAACTTAAAGCAGAGGATGTGAATAATGATAATCAAGTCAGGTTTAGTGAACATACTCCTTCTTCACTTCCTCAGAGGAGTGAAGCCCTTTGCCATCAATGTGTAGGGAGGAAGACCTTTTATTGGATTTTGGTGTATAATTGGTCATTTGATGGCTAGATCAATAAACTTTGTCATTGTTTTCTTCATCTGACTGTGTTTGATAAGCTTCCATCGGGGAGTTCGAGTCATGCAGGCCTGCACTGCCATCTGCTCCTTGTTTGTGTCTCTGGGCAGTAAGGTCCTGACCTGACCTGGCCAGAAGAACCTTAAGATTCACTCTGAATCAGCTCCTATACACTCGCTGTCCAATAAAGGCCAGAGACAGGAAGCAGTGGACAGTCTAACCTTCTCATGTCAAAACTGCAGTTGGCTGATGAAACATCCATGATGTGTTTTCTGTCAGGAAGCAGTGAAATGAACCAGAAACATGACGTCCTAAAGACAGCTGGATTTTTTGGGGGACTGAATCAATGTTTGAAACTAGGAATGATGAATGATCCCCACATTTCTTTCTGTTTATTTCTGTCATATATAATGTTACAAATCGCAAAAAATTATATCAAATGTTTCAAATGCTGGATGGAAGGTAGAATGAATTAGGTCTGCCGGCAGCTAATGTAAGGACCCAAAAGAGGAGGTAATAATGGAACCTTGAAAATGGGATAACGAAAGTGCTTTAAAATGTACGTATAAAAACAATATAATCCAGACAATGCAATCATTACCACATGCTTTGGCTGTGAGACAAATGGTGCATTTTATAGCTTAAATGCTTTTAGTTTGTTCTCTACATGCTTCTGTCACGTACTAAAGTTGCCTGCTACACTGACTGCTATCTGGTCATGAAGACTTGCTTACTATAGTGTGTTAAATTATTCAAAGTATTAAGAAACAAGGAGAATTTTATGAAGAATCAACCCGTGTCACGTGTATTAAATGTGTCATATATGATGCTTGTCTGCTCTATAAATTTCATGTGCATCAGGACAAGAGATGTAGTTTATAACTGTGTCTGGAAAGAGTGAATAATTTTTCTCTGGTGTTGCGTGTTGCCACTTAAGGTTTAATGCTTTTATATAGTCAGTTGATCAAATAATCCACCTGGTCAAATAAATACTGCCTGAAGAAACCCCAAAAGGGGCTGTACTGTTTACACAGCAGAGAAATACTATTTATAGTATACAAAACACTACATTTGTGTCAGTGCCTAAACATTAGCCCAAGACTTTAAAATAGTTGGACAACAAAGCAGCAAAGTGTTCTGACAGCTTATCACGCGAGTTAAAATATCAACAAGTATATTATACTGTGTCAAAATTACTTTCTGCTTTTACATTCTGCATGGGAAGGATGCGATGCATCCAGAAAATATTCACAGTGTTTCATGTTCTCCACATTTTGTCATGTAACTGCCTTATTCTAAATTAATAAAAAAAATCCACAAACAGCATTTCATGGTTACTCATGTTTGTGAGGTTCTGTATTTTTGTATTTAGTTATTCTTGTTTAGAGTAATATTTTTGTCTTTAAGTTTCTGTGTTTATTTCTGTTTCGCCACACAACCCAGTTAGATTCCTTGGTTGTCTAAGTCCTTAGGATTCTCACTCAGCTGTATTCATTATCAGTCACAAGCTTCCCTCTGTATTGTTTTCCACCATTCTTCACTGAATCTCAATGATTTCATCTATTGGTGGGTCTTTGGCTTCTCACAACCAGTATTGGGCATTTTTCTTATGGATAAACCTTACATATATAAGTGCACTCTCACAAACACCCACAGGTGCTTAGATCCAGGTCCTTACTGATACACTTCTATACAGACAAACCCTATAGTTAGCTTTGGCTGCAGCTAAATACATCTTGTATTGAATGATACCGTGTATTTTTCAGTGATATTATTAAAGTTATTGGTTGTTTGTACCTGTGATACCTTTTATGTTTGTTTTGTTGTTTTTCTATGTATGTGTAGAAGCAAACTATGAGGATGTTATTTTGAATTTTCTTTAGCCTCTACTCTAATTTTTCACCTTTTTTTCCTGTTTAACGTTTTGCCTTACATTTCTTTCTTTCTTTCTGCATGTCCTGAAATGCACCGTTGTCTTTGTTTGTTTGAAGTATGGATCTATCAGAACCCTAGATAAGACCCCTGCCCAGACTGCCTAATAATGCATGTGACCATGAAAACAATGGCAACTTAGACCAAACTCCTGGGTTACTTTGTGGAGATAGGGAAGGCATCCCAAAGGTCAACTATTGCAAATGAACTCTAACAATTAGGCCTTTGAAGCAGAGTAAGGAGATCAACATGACAGCCTGCTTAAATTTTGCTGAAACACACAGGGAGTGTCAGATCAGGATATTCTTTGGTCTAATTAAAACAAAATAGAACTTTTTGGCCTGAAGTTCAAGCATCATGTCTGGAGATAACAGATACTGCTCATCACTTGGCTAACCAATTCTCCTACTAAACACGATGGCACCAGAGGATGCTTTTCTGCTGCAGAAACCTGACCTCCTGTCTACATAAAGGGCAAGATGAATTAAGTCAAATACAGAGATTCTTCCAGAAGACCTGCTCCAAGGTACTCTGAACTACCTTCATCCCTGACATTGACCCGTATCGCAACACCAAGAAGGCAATATAGTTGCTGCAGGAGCAGCCTGGGATCGTCTTTGACTGGCCCAGCCAGAGTTCACACTTACATCAATTTGAACATCTTTAGAAAAACCTAAAAACAGCTGCCCATCCAACCTGAGTAAGCTTGTAAAAGATCTGCCGAAAAGAATGGGAGAAAATAGTATTTTTTTTTAACATAAAATAAAAATAAATAAAAATAAAATGAATTTGAAAAAATATCAAACCTTTTCACTTTGTCGTTATGGGGAATTGAGTTTAGACTTTTGAGGGAAGAATAATCTTCAGAAGAAGAAGTTTCTGGATGCAATATATTCATATGACACATTCAGCAGGGAGAAAGGTCAAATCCTCCATGGCTTCATTTGTATTCACATTCCTTAAAGCATATTGAGACAGAATAGCAAGAGTCTATGTTGATCTATGTACCATCAAGGAAAGGCCATTATATTCTGTGGACATGTGCAGACATAACTTAAAGTTAATGAGATGTTATTTGCACACGTTCAGGACACAGACGTCACCTTTCAGAGCTGCTTTGCTGACGCCTCATGAATTTGAAGGTTGACTTTAGCTTTTGTCCCAATTAGAGAATGACTGTGAATATAATACCAGGCTGGTTATCAGAGGGATGATTATTTTCCCAGACTGTAAGTAATAGCTACCATATCACGTATGGAAAATAGATAAGGGGAGGAGACTGGTAGGATGTTTCAGGTTGGCTGCAGATTTCTGCTATTGGTTCAGTAGACAAAGTGTCTGATCTTTGTGTTATTCAAACACCTTGGGAAGGATAGTTTCAAATTGTCTCCAGCAGGAAATTGGGAAAGGTAACTTTCCTCATAAATGTAATGACACTGACCTAAGAGAGTCAACACAATAACTAAAGAATAAAGCAAAAAACAATTTTCTTTATGAGAAAGGAGGTGTACCAATCAGGTTTTTTGTTGCTCCAGGCTAGTAGGCAAATCTTCCATCACCCAGGTGATGGATTTATTTTGGTCTTTGTGCTCATCTTTGATCGAGCCACATCTGTTCCCCATGATCCTCAGTATTAATGACAGTGCCAGGAATTGCCTCAAGTGCTTTCTGTTATGCGTGTCTGAATGCAGTCTGGGTTTTAAACTCATTACTTTACATGTGTGATGCGGCGTGATGATTATAAAGTCAAAGTGCAGCCTGTCAACTTTTATTTGATGTTTTCAGCCATTAGAAGCTAGTGTACACATCAGCCTGCAGGTCTTCTTCATAGAAGTTTAAAGTTTTTTGACTGGCATATAAGAACAGCCTGTACTTTGCGGTCTGTACTCCTAATTTGAAATACATTTCAGACTGCAAATATGTGGATGAAAAAAATGAAACACATTTAACTCATTTCCAACCACTGCGAAGAACTTTTTGTGTCAAAATATCTGCACTGTTGTGCAATTAAATGCCAATAAAGTTATTCAATAAAATAACCCCTGGGCTGTCAGGAATTGTCCTGTGAATATCAGCCGAATTTGGTTGTGATATTAGAATAGGTGAAAGAGGGATTTGAGCTCTAGCATTCTCTAATTGCTAACTCTGCTCACATATGGAATAGATGAGTGACATGTTATCTTCAAATATAAGAATTCATCAACAAAAATGAACATCAACTTCAACTCAAACATATTTCAACATCTTCAACAACTCTTTAACCAGGCTAATGAAATTTAACTAAAATTACTGAGCAAAATTAAGATTAAAGAAATTAAGGAACTATGTACACACATAAGAACAAAATAACAAATAACTAAGGTTGAAAACCATCACCATTAAAAAAAGTATTAAATTATATTTAAAGTTCAGGGAGGGTCTTTACTTTATAGAACCAACGTTCATCTTAAATAATTTGGAATGAGGTCAAATTAGCTTCAGCTATTAAAAACACATCATAAAGAAACAATAAACTGTTTCATCCAAACTAACTTTCCATGTTTTCTCTGCCAAACCTCATATTTTAATGCTTCCCATTCTGGTGACTTGGTGACATCCAATGGCGTTGAGCAGTGGCGTTTTTTGTGATGCATACAACCTGACTTTGATCAATGTTAAATTAAACAGCTACATTAGCATAAACCATCATAAAAGAAAATTCATTTGTATAAGCTAAATGGAATAACATTTTTATACATGGAATTACAAATAAAGGCTCACTCATATAGTTCATTTATTGGACAGAAAATAAATAAAATAAAATAAATAAAAATAAAATAAAATATTAGAATAAAATGTAGGAAATGTAAACAAAATAAAACATAGAAAAATGGAAAGTAAAAGCAAATATTAATCTAGTGTTGGTTAACCTTGCTAGCTCATTGAAGGATTGATGTGAATATTTTCTGTTCAAAAAATGAACAATATGAGTGAGCCTTTATTTATAATTCCATGTATAAAATTTAAATTCCATTTAGCTGGACTGGAATGTCTCTAGGAATCCAGTCTGAAGGTTGGTGTTCACTGAAGCGGACACTAAACCTGCCGAGGCTCAGATGTGACCGTAGAGTTGACAGACGTGAGTAAATGTTCCTATACGAGGCTCTTAAAGTTGCTGTAGATCAATTTATTTCATTAATAACGGTTGGTCTTTGATCACACTAAGTTGTTGCTTTACTGTGAGGCATTGCAGAGAGTCAGGCTCGGTCCAGCATTATTTATAAGTGATTTATTAATTAAGGAAGCCAGCATTATAATAGTTCTGCGATGCTACCGGTAGATGGCACCACGTCTATTTATATCTGCTCATCGTGCCCGTTATGGGGCTACTGAGGAGGTGAAATCTCAATCTCTGAGAATGATTTTGTGCAAAAAACATAATGAACATGTTTTGTATATCCCATAGACCTATCCTAATTTGATTAAAAAGAAGCACAAAAGGTTCCCTTTAAACTGAGGGGTTGAGGGTTTGCCTCACCCCCTCACACATCCATTTACAATTTACTACAGCAGTTGGCCAGGAGGGGAACAAGCTGAGATAGATACCTTCCTCTTTTGTATTGGTCATACACTTTAACTCTCTACTAATGTTTGGTTTAGAATGCATTCTTGGGTTACTTTTTGAGGAAGTTGATGTACAGCTGCATCCTGCCAGTTAAACCCAATCTAAAAAAAATATGTCAATTACCTCACTTCTGTTGAACACAGCTGTGGTTTTCTTGCTTTTCTATGCAAGCATGGGTTCAAATGAATTATTTACAATTGGTGTCCACTTGGAAATGCTCCAGATCTCAAATTAAGTATCTGAATTCAGGATTTCAACATAGTAATGCCAAAATTGCCAGGATCCCCAGGGGTTTGATAATTTCCTGTAGCTCCCTGCGGATCATGCATTCTGTTTGTGTTTGCACCTTTAGTATTGTTTATTTATTAATTCTTGTTAGCCTTCTGTTTTTCAAAATGTCAGTAGTTATTCATGTTTCTGTTTTATTCCTATGTTCTGCTTGCCTGTTAGTTTAGTTAGTTTTTTTTTCTCATGCTGGTCAATCATCATGTTTCCCTGTTAGATTCTGTTGTCATCCTGCCCCTGCCAGTTCACTGCCCATTCTCTCCTTCAGCCTAATTGCCTTTACACCCCGTACCTGTATTTATTTGCTCCACCTGCTGTTCCTTCTGTCTCCTCCCCCTATATAGTTGACCAGTTCAGTCACGCTCATTGTTATGTCATCTGGTATGAAACTCCTGATCTGGTTTCCGGTGTCTTGTTCCTGGTTCCTGTTTTTCCTGCCTGCCTGTAAGCCTTGCTTATGTATAAATTCATCTCATTCAACTCAACTTGCATCTCCAGGACTCTTGCCAGCACGGTGGTCCATCTACAAATCTAACCCAACATCTGAGAAAAGTGTCAAGCTTTGAATCATTACATTCCATTACAGAGCATTACTAGCTGTGTCACTACACATTCTGTTGCACCTAAGGATGAGGTGAATAGTCACATCATGGTTTTTCTATTTTTCAGTTCCATCAGCTAGTTTGCTCCAGAACCAGAGTTAATAATACCAGGAGAGACATTGATAGGCATACCATTTAGTGTTGTGCTAGGAATATAAGATACAACACACTGTCATTAAATTAAATCTCTAAAACTATTTACCATTATTGCATATAGTAGAATTCTCTAAGTATTCAGTCCATTCTGCTCTTCGCAACAAAGTAAAGCAGCATGAACTACTGAGCAGGTTTCATTAATTGGCTGAAAGCCCCCAGTTGACAGAAATATACTGTTTTTACTTATTTATAACTGTTTTATTTTCATTTATTTTCTTTTGCATTTTTATTTTAGTAGCGAGTAGTGTTTCCTAGTTTTTATTGAATTACAATAATTACTGTAACAGGGAGTTGTTTTGGTTTAATAAATAATTATGTGTGGAATAGTAATTGTTTGTGCTTATTTTGATCCAGAAGTTATATGGTCTCTAAGTGTACAGAAATTCCTCTTTTTGAGTTAACAACTGAAATCAACTGAGACATCTTCATTGGTCTGCCATAACAAAGCAAGGACTAAAACTCCAATTGCAGTTATAATTTGTGCTATCAGCATTTGCTGGATAAGTCTGATCGGTCACAACCGGTCAGATCACGCTTTTCCAGCATAAATAAGATAATTGATAAATGTTAGTGTTAGTCATTACAGGCATGTAGCTCTTGGATCACAACCATTTGACTTACATTTGTTATAGCTACCATTTGAGTAGAATGATCTATTATTAAAATTATAATAGCGAATTATAATTAATAATAATACTCATAATCAAACAGGTTTCTGGCATAACACTACCTTATTGATAAACCAATCAACTCAACCAATCAACTAAAGGAATACAAGGATAATCTTTTCACCCTCTCAGCTTTGAACTATCACATTAAAATGTAGTCCACATCAAAAAGATGCTATAAATATATCCTAAATGAGAGAACAATTATGAATTATACAATTTCTTTTTGCAGAGAGACACTGGCTTCAGAGAAATGCATTTCTCCCACTTTTATTAACACTAGTCTTATCCTTTCCCATCATGCATAGGTTTGGCTGGATCTCCAGGTTAGATCACACCATCTCCTGCAGAGACTGTGTCTCTGATATTGGTTATAAGGCAAATTATGAGAGAAATGTCAACTTAATTCTTTCAAATTCAGTACTGGAAATTGTGTCTCAGCTACAGGATAACACAGGTAACATCATTAAGCCATCAGAGAGATGAAGAAGTAGAAACGAATTCCATATTTTCCTGGAAAGTAAAACCATTTTCTTGCTTCAGATGGATAATTATATTGTTTAATGTTATTTTAATTTAAGTTCCGGTTTAAACTTAACCGGAGGAAAGGGAACTCTTGTCCTGCTCGGTAATACCAAGTGGGCTCGAGGGTGACTGAGGCTGGAGGGAGGCGGTGAGGAAGGCGACGAGGGACGAAGGCTAGTGCGTGCAGGGACGCAGCGGGGAGGAGCGTGATGTGAGGTGCTCGAGGGTAGAGAGAGTCACAGGGAAAACAGGCTGGCAGACGTGAGACGTGGCATCAATGGGGTAGAGACGATGACGATCCGGCAGGGGAGAGCAGACTGAGGTGAGTTTAAGTAGAGGTGTTGGCAGGTGAACCGAGTCCGGGCTTGATTAGGAACGGCAGGTGGAACTGATTAGGCATAGAGTGGAGAGAGAAGTAACTGGGCTGGATGAGAGGTGGAAGGTGCAGGAAAGTCCATGGGCAGACAGGCAGGCAGGCCAAAAACTGCACCATGACACGTTCAACATTATGGCATGTTCAATTTGTTGGAGTTTTCTTGGACATTTTGGACTCTGGATATTTCGTTGTTGGATCTGAATTTGTTTGCTGGATTAGATACATTTTTGTCAGTATTTTGTCTGGATAGTGCCCACCGCTGGATGAAAACATCAATAGTAAGTTCAGTATTGGTGATGACATAGGCTAAGCTTGACAGAGTTGCTGGCTTTCAGGCCTTTTTTCTTAAATAGCATTTCCATTGCTGCCTGTGTTGTGGACCACTATGTCTGCTTGGTTATTGTATTAATGATAGACCAAACATGTTTCTTGCACATCTGTTTATTGCCCTGTCCGGGTTGATCACGTGTGATGTGATTGTGCAGGCTACAGATTGTGTGACATCAGCCATCATCGTTGAGTGTCATGTCTCTGTTTCCAATTATTAATGCCACAAATTGATCAGCTGATCAGTTGTGTCATACCAGCTGTCACTGCACAGGGTCTAATGTTGGATTTACTTTGTTTTACATTATAGTTGGCCATTCATGAAGCAAACTGAGTCTCTTTTTTATATATAGAATTCGACTCCATATTTTGATGGTTCAAAGTGAGGTTTTTTTTTACTTTTGAAGTTAAAGCCATTCATTCAGTACCTTTTGACGGCGGCTAAATACAGCTCAGATCAAGATCAGGGGTAAAACCATGCACACGCACACCAGCACACAATTTTTCTTTATAGATCACAGCTGTACCTGAATGTTTGCATACCTGGTACCACATGTTCAGCCCTCTAAACACCCAGATTCAACCATAAATGGTCAATGCAAAGCAACTCATGAATATTAATGTGTTAAAAAAAATGGGTCAGCTGATCGTTCGTTTTCGTGGTGAAATGGCGACCACAGAGAAAAAGCAAATAAACTGGGAAAATCACAGAGAGGCATTTATTAAATTTGTAAATCTTAAACTTCGGGTGACAGCTGCACTCCTTGTTGAAATTCGAACCATCGGCTGCCTAAAAGCACACCACAGGTGTTTTCCATCTTCACTAATCAAGAGGAGTACTTAAGGCGGCTGGAGACAGATGAAGTCATTAACTCACCTGAGCAGTACCTGGTCAGCACCTTGCTCTAGTCTGCACCTTGCAATACTTCAAAGTCAAAGTACCTTTATTAGTCTCCCTTGGGAAAAAATTCCCTTGGATACAAGGATCAGCTGCATCGTACTTTGACTAACTCCTCAATCCTTTCCTCCTCGGATCTGCCTTGTTCCAGTCCGGTTTTGTCAGGCGATTCCTCGCCTATCCTCACCCAGTCCTCTGGAAGTTCATGATCCTTTGAGCTTTCCTAGTGCTCCAGTCAACCTTTGCTCCTCAGTACCACACCGGCATCCTCCAGTCCTGGCCTATCCACTCTATGCCGTGGACTGAACCACCAGTCCTGGAACCACATCATCTAACCTACCTGTCTGTTGTTGGTGCTCATCTCTCCTCTTATTCCCACAGTCCACGACCAGAGTCCTCCCAGCTGGTCAGAGTCTGTGATCACATCCCTATTTGAAAAGCGAGACAAAAAGGCTTGGAAAGACATTTGGGGCAAAGCACAGACCCTGTGCACCAAGACAGGCATCAGCGTTCAGTTAAGACAAGAGTGACTACAGGGTCAGACTGCATCCAATCTGGAGGGATTTGTAGGTGATGTCCACACAGGAAAACGCCCAGCACTCACCTCCATCAATGACATCCAAAACCACTACTACTACCCAGTCAATGATAGACTCATCAATAAAATGAAAAGGTGGTTTTCGCTCGAAACCTGTGAAGTTCAAAAGGGCATATCAGTCTTAAACCCAAAGTAATTCTTTGAGATGGAGTACCTATCACCCAAGTGTCAGGGCTCAGTGGTGCAGTAAGCAGATCTGCCCTATTTTTTGTTGTGTTTTCCATTTCCTCCTTGAGCAGATCACTTGCAGCTGACAGGTGGGCGTGTCCCACACCTGCAGCCTGTTGCAGCGTTGAGGGCTGGCGGTTAAAGGGGGCGATCGGAGAGCCAGAGGTTGCCAGTGTGTTAACGTACCTCCTGTGGTATGCCTCTGTGGCCACTGTCAGATGACAGCCTCTTGTTTCTCCCTGCTGACTGTTCCTTTTTGTGCTCCAGGTGCCAGCCTCTGATTCCACTCAGAGCGTTTCCTCCTTCAGGCCACTACCACTACCCCAAACACCGTTACCTGGGACTTCTGGCGGACGACGTTCCTCGTTCCCTCCCTCGGTGACTGCTCGGGCTCCTCTCCACCATCAGCCGCCCTCCTGTCGCTCAGTCATCTGCCGGTAGTGTGACCCCACCGCTGGGTTCCTCTTCACGCTCCGCTCCCTCCCAGATAGGTTCTGCGAACCCAGTGGTAAGCATCAGTTTCCCCTCTCACTTTCCTGCTCTGTTTCTCAGTTAAATCTCTTCTTCTCCCTCTTACAGATACAATCCCGTTCTGGTCCGTCCGAGGCCTCCTCGAGCCGCGCCCACGTTCTGTATGATCTGTCAAGCTGTGTAAATAACTATAACTAAAACTATCTGCCTTCTATCTGTGTTCTGCATGTGGCTCAGACTCCTACCAAGCATGACACCAAGGGCCCGCCATCATGGGGTAACACCTGAATCACAAAATCCTAGTAAATTTTCTGTTTGATGTGAACAAATAATCAGAGGTTCAAGAGGTTAAATCCTTTTGCAAGGCAATATCCTTATGGTTATGTGAACACAATGTTTGTTTTCCATTTGGTTGAGTCTTATTTTTTTCTGCTTGTAAAAATTCCGGTATGGACTCGAAAGTTATTTGTCTAGCAGGTTTTTGTATTTGTATTCTCCAGCTATATTTTATAATATTGCTCTTTCTATCTTCTGTTTATTTTTAGGTGTTAAAAGTAGTCCTGACAGACATCTGTGATACCGCCTGTGTTTTCTAAACCTTTGTGGATAATTTACCTTGGTAGTGGCATTTTTTGACAGAACCGTTATGTTGGATTCTCCCACATGTCCTCAAACAAAAGAACCCCCACGAGCCCCCTGCTGACTCTCCTGATGCCAAAATTCAAACGCCTCTCTTATCCCAGCCATGCCAATCAGTGTGTAGCTCTTTGACTTCATCCAGCTGGGCCCAACTCCCCCTCCCCAACTACCCCGATGGATTCCCCTTCCCTCAGCTAACCTCCTCTGAGCTACAAGGGGGCCCAGGTGCCATCAGTGAACGAGATGTCAAGGTAATTTGGCTTGACGAGCTTTAACACACACATATCAGGGACAGAAGGGTCTCTGGGCATTAAACACTGTCTCATTATATTTGTTTGGATGAGGCAGGAGACGTAATGAGAGGTGCTGTATGACCAAAAACATCTGATCTCCACCCGCTCCAAACTAAACATCCAGGTAGGCCCGGAGTCAGGGCCAAAGCCATGTCAAGCTTGGCTGCCTCTCAAAAAAGTGTGTGTGTGTGTGTGTGTGTGTGTGTGTGTGTGTGTGTGTGTGTGTGTGTGTGTGTGTGTGTGTGTGTGTGTGTTGGAGATTCAGATTTATTCATTGCTCCATGGCAAAAATTACAGAAACAGTCACAGTCAATACCCACCCCCCCCCCCCCCCCCCTTATTCAAAAAACAAAATAACTTTGCTTAGTGGCTACAGCGAAAATATGGCTAACTTCTATGTTCAAATAAGCCAAAAAACATTTTTAAGGAAAATACCAACATTCATTTATAATAATGAATACACAATGCACAAGGCATATCTATCTATCTATATATATATATATATATATATATATATATATATATATATATATATATATATATATATATATATATATATATATATATAAACCCAATAAATATACAGAAAAAAGTAAGATGAACCTCTGCATATTAATACTGACTGAATATACTTTGTTTATACATATACTTAAATTGACAAATATCGTTACAACTTTTGAGATCTTTATGAAGTGAATTCCACAGTTTTGAGAGAGAGAGAGAGAAAATCCAAGTAAGCGTGAAAGGACTGTCTCTGTTCCCTTGATTTAGAGCTTACTCTTAAAGTTGTTGTTTTTCCATTTGTTTAGATAAAAATTAGTTTTTCAGAAATATTTCTACTTTTGTTGTGTTCTTAGGAAGTAAATCAAACTGAGAAGAAACTAAAGATGTACTGAAATCCAGAACAGACAGCAGCTGATGACCATTACCTAATTAAACCCAAATACCACTGGCAGCTTTTAAATGATGGCCATTCCTCAGCTCATTAACATCTCATGAATGCTGAATAAAGATGCAAATAATTGTTTGGTGATGAAATCATTTGCAAAGTCATCACAAAGGATTCCATTAATCACAATCTGAGCACAGTGCTGCTTTGTTTCGGTTAGGGCTCATTTACATTATAGGTCAGTCTATATATTTATGTGGTAATTTTCTGACTACTTCATTAAGTCATTTTTAAAAGGTTTTGTCGGGGTGTGATCTTAAATAAAAAATATTCCTGTGGTATTTGTTCGCAAAATGAGAAGTGATGTGTTGGTTTGCATATTCCAGAATGACAAACATTAAATGAATTAACAGAGAAAATTGGTCCATATTTAAAAATCAAAGTTTGCAATTTGCAATTGCATTTTGCTCTAAAGCCCCACCGTTTAGATTTGTCTCTTTGTGTGGAAGTGATTGAGAGGACTCAATAGATGAGTTAATGATGAATGAATGTACTTCTTGGCGGTGAAGTGGAGCCCCCCTCTACACCTCATCTCTGCAGGACCTCAGGTGCAAAGCAGCTGGAGCACCCAGGCCTCTTGACCCACGGCCTGTCCACAACTCAATACAACATTAGCCTTTGTGGCTGACCTGACCAATGTGTTCAGTTCTTCTCACTCAGAATAATAACTGGTGAGAAGCACTTTATCAGTGGTAGAATAGTGATGAATTAACAGCAAACTCAGTTTAACAGACCTGACAACCTTTTTTCCCCAAAAAAATCAAAATGATACATGCAGTGTCACAACAGTTCCTTAAAATCATCTAGTGGTTTAAAACTGCAAACTGAATAGTTACTTTGCTGTAAAAAAAAAAGTATTTCCTGTTACATATGTTTTTGATTTTTCCCTCACAGTCAAAGGTTTGTAATCAAATTTTAGTATTTAGACAAAAATGACCTGAGAAACTTCTTAAACTTCTCAAACAAGAAATGTGTTAATTAAAGGAAAAGGCATTCTTTGAATACATAGATGGGTTGCCATTTTGGAAGCTGTTTTTTGGAAACTTTCACTTTCTTATTGCTCCGTCAAGTTAAAGTAATGTCTCTTATTTTCCCCAAAACACCTCTCTGTGTAACATTTGATGTCAGAAGTTGGACTTATTACAGCAGTGAAGATAGAAGATGGCAGACTAAATGAGAAGAACAGGACATACAGAGAAAAGCCCCGGGGACAACGGAAAGTCCTGTTACTGACATGTAAGGTGAACTCATGATCCATCACCTGAAGAAGTTGGTCCTGATGAAGCTGATTGTGTCATGTTTAGGGTGAGGTTAGGTTGGTGGTTGGACCCAAACGCAGAGCGACCAAGGCAGGGAGCGGTTATAAGTGAGGTAATAAAGGAAATCCAAAAATTTACAAAAAACAATGAAGAACTCAGGAGCAAAAACCAAAACGTAAACCTGGGGTGGGACACGAGGAAGCGATGAGGCAAGGTCACTGACAGCAGTAGTGAGCTCAGGAGTAGCACAGGAAGCAGAGCAAAGGAACAGTGCTAAGCAGCAGAAACTCAGCAGTGAGTGGAGAAACGAGAGGAGCTTAAATACTGAGGAGAGGAACAGGAACAAAGGCAGGGGAAGATTGGTTAATTAGACACAGGTGTGGAGAAGGAGCTGAGAGGGAAACTGAGGAGAGAGAGAGAGTTGATGGCAACAAGAGGTGAGAGAAAGAAACAAAAGCAGGCAGAATGTAACTAAATAAAGATATACAAAAAAAAACACAAACAGTGTAACTTATGACAGTACCCCCCACTCAATGGCGGATTCCAGACGCCCAAAACCCCATAACCCAACTAGAGTCCAGAAAGTCCAAAACAAAAACAACTCAACCAGGGTGGGTGGAGGGCAGACAGTTAGAGTCCAATACAGTCTAAGAAACAGAACAAAAAAACAACCCAAAAAAAGGGTGAACTAAAAGTCTCTGGTGGACGTCCTGAGGGACAACCCCGGCATGGCAAGATGTATGGTGGGCGTCCCGGAGGACGGCCCCGGCGACGACGCAGGACCCTCACCCCGAGGGACACTGTAGCGAAGGCTGGAGGCGGGTCCACCGGGATGGCCTCCTCACTAGACACTGGAGAACAAATGGGCAGAGGGTCCTCCTGGACCGCCACCTCGCTGGACACTGGAGCACCGATGGGAGGCGGGTCCACTGGGACCACACTGGGACCACACTGGGTCTGGAGAACCAGCGACCGTTGCACACTCACAGGCAGGGGCACCAGCGACTCATCATCCCCAGATTCTCCTTTGAGCCTATCTCTCACAGCAGATATACACTGGAGGATAACAGTGTCTGTTTTGTGGTACCCGCAGAGTGTTGAACAGCAGCTTTCTTTGCTTTTACTGTGTCGTTCCACAATCCTGTTTCCCCCTAACAGTTCAAAGAGGTTTTCAGGCGTATTACTACAACTGCAGATGGATTAGGGGAGTAGCGGTGGTAAATCAGCTTCAGCCCACATTTAATCTCAGCACCTTTTAGTTGATCATGAAGAAAAAAAACATGTGTTGATTATGGAAAGAAAGGATGGTTTAAAAGGGGCTATAAATTTACATGTAACAGACTTAAGATGTTATGTGATGTTGATGATGGTGCAGTTTGGCGGACAGCATTGCAACCAGCAGGTGATGCTGCACATCTCACTCTGTATTCTTTAAAAGAGAAGAGGCTAACAGAGAGCAGGGATAAAATGGAGGAGAATGCTTTTGTTGCTCATTTTTCTGTACATCAGACTGTCTGTCACATCAACATATTCTCTTTAAAATAAAACTGTCTAAAATCCAACGTGTTTGGATTTTCTCATTTTGAATTGAGAAAGCTTCCTGGTTGGGAAGCGAAACGTCTTCAGCTTTAGATTAGAAGTCCAGTTGTTTTATTTTTTAAAATCTTTTTTTTGTTAAAAATCCAACACGTGTTTCTTCAAGCTAACATGAACCTGTCCCACCACATTGGACCTGTGGTTTATAGTTTAACCAGCAAAAAAATACAAACCAGCAAATGGAAAAGCGTAATAATTTTATAATTTATTTTTCATGTTACATTTTATTTATCCTTACTGTTATCATACTATTGTACTCTCTATAATTTTACTTATTTCTGAATTTCTAATTGTGTATTTTCAAACTTTCATTTTTAAGTGGGTTTTTCAAATCCTCCCTCAGTGTGACTAGAATCTAAAGAGTCTATCATTATTGATTTCATGGAGTGAAGACCCTACTCACACATTCTGACTTCCGACCAAAATGAAGGAAGAACATTTGGAATGTAAAATCCCAGCCCTAACAGTAACCAACCAGAAGAGTTCTCATTAAGCCTTGGTTTTAGTCTAGTTTCTATACATGTATCTTTGTGTTTTGCTACGTACAGCCAGTGGCCACTGCCATATTATTTTTCATTGGGTTTTGATTAATTCTATGTTGTATTCGTAGAAGGTATCTGTATTTATTTTTGTACTCTGTGAAGTTACCACTTCACTTTCTTTGTTGTCAAACTTGACTTTCAGTCACTGGCAATAAAAGGACTGCACATTAAGAACCCCAGTTGTGTCCTGTGAAGTTAGAATTATCGCATGCAACACAAATACAAATGAAACTATCAGTCCAAATATTCTTAAGCACAGTTCTCCAAGTTTGTTTGCTCAGCTTTGTTCTTCTAGAATGAAAATATAAAAAACAGTTACCTTCCAGGATGGGATGGATACAAAATTAATGCATGTTTCAGTAAACAGTTGTTCAATAATTCTAGTGTTTTTCTTGCTTCAACGTAATTTATGTTATCAGTTACTGATAACAACTGAGAATAACAATAAATAAAACACCAAAAGTAGCCCACCACTACTGCCACCAACACCACCACAACCCTGTATGGATAAGTGGGTATTCTTTGATGAGTGAGTATCGTCAAACTATTTAAATATGTATGATTATAAAATGGCATGAATGAAAAACCCACTAATGAATTGAATTTGAACATTTATCATGTTGTTTCATCTTTTCTCTTTTTTTCTTGTACCTTCCCGTTTTTGTGTCCATTGAACATGAATAATCCCAGAATAAAATCTAATAAAGCTTTTTGCATATGCAAATTGAGCGGAGCACCATGGGAAAAGGAGCAATGCTCCTCTCGTAAGTAAATCTGTAGGGCTCTCTTTGGCATTAAGACAGCAATTCTTAATGCTACACTGCCAGACAGGACACTGTCAAGAAGCTCAGAGACAGGAAGACCCAGAATTCGACCAGACAAAGAGGTTTTGAGATTAAGCAGGATTTAATGACTAGATTCAGGCAAAACAAAGGTCAAAAATCTTAATCCAAAAATGATATAAACAATGGCAGTCCAAAAAACTCATACCGGGAGGTGACAAACTTAAATGATCCAGAAGTAGACAGTACAGGAAAAAATGTGGAACTTAAACTCACCGGAGACTTGACAAGGAAAGACACAACTGACATGATTAGATTTGACAGTGAACTGGCAGGGAAGTGGCAGAGGATACAGACTTAAAAAGGCAGGAGAACAAAGGAGAGAGTGAGCCAATTAACCATAAACAGGTGGATGTAATCAGAGGGGGGAAAGAGGCTGCAGGAGGAAACAAGCTGACAGAAAACACGTAGAAAGGAACAGACACTAGACCAACCCTAGAACATAAATAACCATGAAGAACAAACCTAAGATAGAAGATAAACTAAGACTACACAGAGCACCGAAGGGAGATCAGAACTAAATACAAAGACCGGATAAATTAAAACAGTACAGAAGCTGAAGAATCTAAAACCAGACAGAACAGAAACAAAACCTGAGGTGGAAGACAAGACTAGCTGATCACATGATAAACATAAACCAAACAAAACCCAAATCATGACAGACACGTTAAAAAAGTACAACAAAAGCAATAAATAAATAAATAAAACATGCAAAAGAATATAAAAAATATACACATAAAAATGAGCAAAAAAAAAGAAAAAAAAACAACAACAAAACAGCATAGTAAACTACAGAATAAGTATATGTTCAAAGTGATAAGGAAGAAGTATAAACTTAATATAAATCACTATTATAACCCTTTATATCTTCTAGTTATCAGCTTGTATTTAATATTTTACCTAAATAATAAACAGATTCATTCAATATATGTATAAATAATATTACTTTTCATATTTGCATATAAGTATAAATAAGCATCAACAATTCCTCTCATACTTATCTAATGTTAACAATGCAAATTATATTAATAATGACCACTAATATCAATGACTGATAGCAGCAATAATAATAATAATAATAATAATAATAATAATAATAATAATAGTAATAATAATAATAATAATAATAATAATAATAATAATAATAATAGCAACAACAGTATTTCTCCAATGTATATGTTGTAATAACCATCTTTTTGAATAATGTCTTAAACTGTTTTATGCTTGATCATTACTCAATCTCTCCAACAGTTCCACTGCTTCACCCCACATACGGATGTACAAAAGCTCCTTCTTGTAATAATAAACTTACAAATTTTAAACTCACACTTGTCCCTTAAGTCAAAAAGTCCTTTCTTTTTAAGAAAAAGGTTTTGAATGCTTTGTGGCAATATATTTTTTTTGAGCTTTAACATTATAATAGTTGTTTTCAGTTCCACCATCCATCCAACCCTTTTCTACACCCACTTATCCATGCAGAGTTACCGGGGGGCTGGTGCCTATCTCCAGTGGTTACTGGATGAAAGGCGTGGTAAACCATGGACAGGTCACCTGTCCATCACAGGACATCACAGAGAGAAACAGGACGAGTAACCATTCACACACATGATCACAGGGCAATTTAGAGCAGCCAATTAACCTAACAGTCATGTTTTTGGACTGTAGGAGGAAGCTGTGGTACCCAGAGAGAACCCACACATGCACAGTGAGAACATGCAAACTCCATACAGAAAGACTGCAGGTGGAACCCAGTAAAAATTACTAAATTACTATTAATAATACTGCTAAACCCAGCCTGACCCTCTTAAATGCCTAGCAATAAAGTGGTCGCTCGGCATGATTGAAGACTGCGTTATCAATGAAATAAACCGATCTAACAGCAACTTTAAGTGGGTCATATCAAAACATCACTGAGAAAGTAATTTGCCGCTGAGAAACGCAAACAGGGACACAACATCAAGGTAAGAGCCAATCAATCTATCTATTTATAATGTTTTTAGTTCAGACTGTGGAGGCTAAGAAGAGCATTGTTATTACTAATATCTCAGAATATTTACTCACGTTAATTAACTCTGCAGTCACATCCCTGCAGCTTTTGCTTATGCATCAGTGAACACCAGCGTTCATACTGTATTCCCAGCACTATTACAGTTTTTTCCATTATGGAATCATTTGTTTGCGTTTTTTTTTTCCATGGGATCTTGGACCATTGTTTCCATTATTTCACTGGGAGATGCTAATAGTCGTTAGTTGCTTCCTGGTTTATGTATTCCTGTGGACACACAGTATCATTCTTCCACTGTTATTGTAAATAAACCTGAAAGGCTTTATTTACTAACAAATTGGTTAAAAAAAGCGTTAAAAAAGCAAAATAATATCTAATACGCAAAGGTGACCAGATTTCTCTAATGAAAACTGGAGACGTCTCTCATTTTGGGGCGGGCAGGGCCCGTTAGGCTCAGCTCTTCTACTACGTCGGATCAGCGGCAGGACCGGGTAAATACCTCTTGCTGCATTAAACTATGTCACTCCATCATGATACACTGAAATCAGGGACATTTTCGGAGACAGCTTTTAAAGTTCCCCAGAAAACGGGGACTGTCCCTGGAAATCGGGGGTGTCTGGTCACCCTATAATATGCCAGCAGAACATGATAATCTTTCATTAAAAACTTTGTACCAGAGTGAGTTACTGACATATAAATTAAAAAAAGTCAAGTAACGTAGCTATGCACCTTTAATGCTAATTTTTGCAATGTTATTAGAGACTGTAGTAAATTTTTGTAATCATTACCCCAAATATCTGCACAATAGCTCAGGTGAAGTAAAACTAAGGAATAGCGAAGTATGTGAAGAGCATTTTCCTCCAGGACATGCTTGGCTTTAATACATATAAACAGAGTCTTTGACAGTTTACTTTGAATGTATCTAATTTGTGTTTTCCAGTTTAATTTGTCATCAATAAAAATCCCAAGAAATTTGTATTCATGTGCTCTTTCAGTTGACACGTGCTGTCTCTGGACCGTTCGATGTCTTTCTCTGCGGACCGCGAAGCTTCAGGAAATAGATGGCACCCACCCGAGGCAACACGCTTGTTTTTCGCCTGAAAGGGTGGAGTTGACACCTGAGTGCGGGGGGAGAACGTACGGGTGTAAAAAGGGTGTCCTTCCCACAAATTAGTATTTTGTGGGAACAAATTAATATTTCGTGGTAACAAATAACAAGGTTGTGTGTCAGTATTATTTATGTTTGCAGCATGTTTGCACTTTGTGATTTCTGTGATTGCTTCATTTTTCCATTGCATGTTTTTGTGTGATAGCCTCGGTTTTGTGTTTAGAGTACTTTTTGTGTTTGCAGCGCATTTATGTACTTGCAGTGCGTTTGCAAATCTCGGCAAATGCACTGACAGGAAAAGAACGGGGAATAGCAGGGAACACCACAAAGATTATATATTTGTGTGTGTGTGTTCTTGTACTTGCAGCTGAGTAAGAACATTTTTATTTATTTATTTATTTTATTTTTTTTTTACAAATTTGACTATTAAAGTGAGCACTTTAATTTAAAGTGAAGACATCTTTTGGTCCTCACTGTTGTCTGGGCTAGGGGTTTGGTTTAGCTCTAAGGTGTCAAATAAGTTTAGGGTGGGTTTCAGTATATATTGGTAACGGTTAGGGTTTTGATCAGGTATTTATTTTTCTGTCATAGGGCAAAGAAATATAGAGCAGGTATTTGATCTATTCATCTGTCCAATTGCTGGACTGTACTAGGTAATGCTGGGATGTCTTTAGACAAATAAAATCTAAGGTTTCAAAAAAAACAAATGGTAAAAGCTATCGACAATTTTACTCGGATCATAAATTTTAATACCCCTATTGAGGAAAGATATTGGGTACTCAAACGTATTTGCACTAGATTTTATAATATTGTTTAAGACATTTCTTAGACCTTGTGTTCATTTTTATTCACTGTTTTCTTGTAATATTCATGTTTACTTATACCTATAATACCAATTTATTTTTCTATTTCTTATATTAAGATTCTGCTTCTTTATTAAACAACAATTAACTGTAACATGTTTTTCCTTTTTACTGAGAGAAAATGACACACTGGAGTGAGCATATCTGTTCAGAACAACTTAATATTTTGTCAGGCATAACTAAATAAACTTCAGCTTGGCTCTATTGATTTTGACAGATAAGATTGTCTTTCAAAAACTTTCTGGAAACAGTTGATTACACATAATAAAATTTCTATTTGAGTTTAATCCCCAAAGATGCTGAAGTTAATGTGGACATGAAACAAAGAAGCACACACCTTGTTTGAAACTGGGAACCCCTACAGGCATTGTGATATTTTTTACCAGATGGCATATTATTGCAGATTCATTAATCTCTACTTCATTTTATGTTATACAATTTCATTAAAATATCCAGTTAATCCCATCATTTGGATAGAAGTTGTGACGGCTTTACAATCTCCATATTTTAAGAAACCCAAGACAGAAGAATATATTTGAGGGCCTGGGAACATTAAAACACTTCTATTGTCCTCTCAAGACTAGGAACATTATTTGGTGGAAACTGGAGATGACTTACTTAGAAAAAACAATGAAGCAGAAGAAAGATACGCAACTGTCAGGCTTATGTGTGTGTTCATGCACCTCTGTGTGAGTGATGAGTGGTGTGTGTGTGTGCTTGGGCTACTTTCCTGCTGTGAGGCTAATTAAAAGGCACTGGGTGCAGAGGGGGCTGCTTTGGCGCCCAACCGTGTCCCTTTATACCCCTGCTTTCCTCACACTATATCCTGTGCCTTTGATGGCCACAGAGCACTAATGCCCCTCAAACTGGGTTGCACATGTGGCCCCTTTGTGGTTTAATAACGTAGGAAACGAAAGAGAAAACCTTTATTTGGCTTTATTCACTACGTTTAGGACAGTGTTGGCTTAATTAACAGGGATCACAGAGTAACAAATAAAGGATAATTTTCTGTGGTGTGAGACAAGACAAGCAACCACTGAGTTATCACTTAAAGGACATCGCCAATGGAAATAACCAGAGAAATTTTACATCTTTCTTTAGGTTTGGACTTATCCACAAAGATGCAGCCTAACTGTGAAATTTAGTCAAGAGTTATTTTGATGTCATTCTTTCTATTTCTGGTTTCTAAACTTTTTATTAATTTAATTCAGAATTATTAGCTGCTGTGTTTTAGTGCTCCCACTTTAAGTCTTAAGTAAAATTTAAAAGAAATACAGGGTTAGGGGTACAGCCATTGGTAACATATCTTCTACTATCTAATTCTGAATTTTATTTTTCAATTAAATTTTATTTATATAGCACCACTTCACAACACATGTCATCTCAAGGCACTTTACAAAGTCAATCAGATCCTCCAGGTTGGTGAGAAAGTTTCCTCTCTAAGGAAAGCCAGCAGGTTGCATCAAGTCTCTCCAAGCAGCATTCACTCCTCCTGAAAGAGCGTAGAGCCACAGTGGACAGTCGTCTGCATTGTTGATGGCTTTGCAGCAATCCCTCATACTGAGCATGCATGAAGCGACAGTGGAGAGGAAAACTCCCCTTTAACAGGGAGGAGAACCTCCAGCAGAACCAGAACCAGAACCAGGCTCAGTGTGAACGCTTATCTGCCTCCACCCACTGGGGCTTAGAGAAGACAGAGCAGAGACACAGAAAGCTCAGAAGCTCACATTGACCCAGGAGTACTTTCTATGTTAGATGGTAATAGAGGATGATCTGCCTCCCCTGATGATGTCACAGCTGACAGAACACCAGATCAGGTGTACCTACTATGAATGAAAAAAAATTTAAAGAGAGCAAAAAGTTAAAAGCTGAAATAACAATGAACAATGCAAATTGGAGGACAGTAGGAAAACTCAGCAGAGTGACAAAAATAAACTCTGATGTCCTTCAACAGCTTATAGCAGTATAACAAAAAATATAGCTCTGGAAAACCTAAGCCACTCTAACTAAAAGCTCTGTCAAAAAGGAAAGTTTTAAGATTAGTCTTAAAAGTAGACAGGGTGTCTGCCTCAGGGACCAAAACTGGGAGTTGGTTCCACAGGAGAGGAGCCTGATAGCTAAAGGATCTGCCTCCCATTCTACTTTTAGAGACTCTAGGAACCACCAGCAGACCTGCAATCTGAGAGTGAAGTGCTCTGTTAGGAACATACGGGGTAATCAGAGCTCTGATATATGATGGAGCTTGATTATTAAGGGCTTTATACGTTAGAAGGAGAATTTTAAATTCTATTCTTGATTTAACAGGAAGCCGAGAAATAGGATCCCTCTTGTTGATATTCATTAGAACTCTTGCTGCAGCATTTTGGATCAGCTGAAGGCTTTGAACTGCATTTTGTGGACTTCCTAATAGCAAAGAATTACAATAGTAATAGCCAACATGCATAGATTAGATTTTCACTCCAGAACAGAATATTTCTAATTTTAGGAAGTATTCCGGAGGTGAAAAAAGGAAACCCTAGGACCTTGTCTAATATGGGATTTAAATGACATGTCTTAGTCAAAAATAACACCAAGAGTTTTTACTTCATTACCAGAGGCCAGTTTAATGCCGTCCAGATTAAGTGATTGATTAGTTAATTTTTAAGGACTCTGGTCCAAAGATTACAACTTCGGTCTTGTCAGAATTTAAAGCAGGAAATTTAAAGTTATGCAGGTTTTGATGTCATCAAGACACGCCTATAGCCGAATAAATTTGTTGGATTCATCAGGATTTATGGATAAATTTAGCTGAGTGTCATCAGCATAACAGTGGAAATTAGTCCCATGCTGTCTAATAATTTTGCCAATTGGAAGCATATATATACAGGGGTTGGACAATGGAACTAAAACACCTGGTTTTAGACCACAATAATTTATTAGTATGGTGTAGGGCCTCCTTTTGCGGCCAATACAGCGTCAATTGGTCTTGGGAATGACATAAACAAGTCCTGCACAGTGGTCAGAGGGATTTTAAGCCATTCTTCTTGCAGGATAGTGGCCAGGTCAAGACGTGATGCTGGTGGAGGAAAATGTTTCCTGACTCGCTCCTCCAAAGTGGCTCAATAATATTTAGATCTGGTGACTGTGCAGGCCATGGGAGATGTTCAACTTCACTTTCATGTTCACATGTCCACAGTTAATCCTGTTGGATGTGGTTCGTCCTTCTTGGTGGTATGCTGACATTACCCTGGATACCGTGGCTCTTGATACATCACAAAGACTTGCTGTCTTGGTCACAGATGCGCCAGCAAGACGTGCACCAACAATTTGTCCTCCTTTGAACTCACCCATGTCACCCATAATGTTGTGTGCATTGCAATATTTTGAGCAAAACTGTGCTCTTACCCTGCTAATTGGACCTTCACACTCTGCTCTTATTGGTTCAATGTGCAATTAATGAAGATTGGCCACCAGGCTGGTCCAATTTAGCCATGAAACCTCCCACACTAAAATCAGAGGTGTTTCAGGATCATTGTCCAACCCCTGTATATAGTAAATAGAATTGGTCCAAGGACTGAACCCTGTGGTACTCCACACGTGACCCTAGAGATTTAGGGAAGATTTATTTTTAGCATGAACAAACTGGAATCTGTCATACAGATAAGATTTAAACCAGCCAAATACTTTCCGCTTAATCTCTACAGTATGTTCAGGTCTTTCTAGGAGAATATTGTGATCAACTGTATCGAATGCAGCACTGAGATCTAACAGGACTAGTCACAAGTCCATTATCTGAGACCATGAGAATATCATTAGTGACCTTCACCAGAGTCGTTTCAGTGCTATGATGAGCTCTGAAGCCTGACTGAAACTCTTCAAATAGGTCTTAACTTTATAAATGTTCACGTACTTGATTTGCAACTACTTTCTGAGGAATTTTATATAAGAAAAGAAGATTAGATTACGGTCTGTACTTTATTAAGTCATCTTGATCAGGAGATGGTTTCTTAAGTAAAGGTTTAATAACAGCTACTTTAAAAGCCTGTGGTACATATCCATTTACCAAGGATAGATTAATCTTATCTAAAATGGAGACATTAATCAAAGGGAACACCTCCTTAAATAATTGGGTCTAACATACAAATTGAAGGTTTAGTTGAAGCTAAAATTTGACATAACTCAGAAAGCCCTACTGCGTCTAAATAGTTCAAACACCGATCAGGTGCTAAAGATTCCTCCAACGCTGCCTCACTTACTGAGGATGAGGTAATCATGTTTGGGAGGATGCCAATGTTTTTGTTTTTAATGTAAAACATTTTATTTATGAAGAATCCCATAATGTCATTACTGCTGAGAGCTAAAGGAATGAATGAATAAAGAGCTATTTATCTGGCTATGTTTGACAACTGTACTTAAGAGATACCTAGGATTTATTTCTTCTCCCCTATTAATGATGAAAAATAAGCAGCTCTAACTCTGCAAAGGGTCTTTTTATGCAACAGTAGACTGTTTTTCCAAGATTAGGTAGGATTCCCCTAAATGTGTAGAGCCCCATTTTCTCTTCAGTTTCCCAACGTTGTGTTTCAAAAAATGCAGCTGTAAACTAAACCAGGGAGCCAGCTTCCTGTGAATATTGACCTTCTTTTTCAAGGGAGCTATGTTGTCTAATGCAGAACGTAATGAGGAAGTGACACCGTCACCAAAAGCATCTATTTGTGAATGGGAAGAAACAACATGGCTGCCATCTGCTGGGCATTTATGTGATACTGAGGAAATTAAAAGAGGAACAGACTTTAAAGTTTGATACAGCATTGCCAGATTAAGATCTACTATAATGAAATATTTTTTGGGGGGATGGAAATTCAGTTAAATTGAACTCAAAGGTTATTAAAATGGTCAAATCGGACAGGGTTGTGAGGAAATACTGTTATTTATTTTTTTACAATCAATGCCATATATCAGCACAAGGTCCAAGGTATGAAGGCAAGAGTGTGTCAGTTTATGCACATTTTGAGCAAAACCAATTGGATCTAGGATAGTATTAAAGGCGACATCAAAGGTATCACATTCAGTGTTCACCTAAATGTTAAAATCCCCCACAACAATAACCTTGTCAGTTTTTAATACTAAATCGGGCATTTGTTTACTCTGAGAAGGTTGCAAGTACCTGGTTCGATCCCTGCAGACTGCCACTGTAACTCCCTGAGCAAGACCCTTAGTCCTAGATATCTCCCTAGGCGCTGTGACAGCTGCCCGCTGCTCCCTAAGGGATGGGTTAAATGCAGAAGACAAATTTCAATAGAATGTACAATTGAAATGAAAAAGATTTATTTTTATTCTAAATCAGAAAGAAATCTGAGAACTGATTTAAAAACTGAGAGATCAGGCCTGGTGGACGATATAAAACAACAAACAGAAGAAGTTCTATTGCAGTTTGGAAGAGGGAAACTAAGGGTTAAATTTTCAAAAGAATTGTAGTTATTAATTGACTGAAATATTGCTTTTTAACTATGCTTCCTTGTTTTACGATATAAGCGCCCATGGTTCATAGGAAGTTGTCATCAACAATGTGGGAAAGATGCAGTTACAACACCTCACCCCCACCTAACCAATCTAAATATTAATATCCATATTCTATAAATTAAAATATTATTGAAAGCTTCATTTGTTTCAATGATTTGGTTCATGGCGTGAATACATTATATAGATTAATTACCCACAGACTGATGACCCACAGCCTGATGTTATCAAGCATGACAATTGTCCAACTGGTTAATGAGGCAAGACATTTAGGATTAGAATATTACATCAGATGTATAAAAACACAATTTTAATATAAAAATATGGGCTTAATGAAAAGTATGTTTATTACTATACCTGCTTAAAGGTCGACATTTTCAGAAGTTACTTAAAAGGTACTAAATAATATAATAAACAAGCCTCAACAGAGTTGATATTCTAAAATATTTATCATGACTGCACAGCTGTACATACCCTGAATAAAAATCTACGCTTGCTGATGTGCTTTTAGTTTGATGTCTGTTCAGAATTTAGGCTTGAAATCACAAGAAAAGTAGGCTTCAATCTGTGTGTGTGTGTGTGTGTGTGTGTGTGTGTGTGTGTGTGTGTGTGTGTGTGTGTGTGTGTGCGTGCGTGTGTGTTGGGGGGGGGGGCTTTGGGGATGTTTCATCAACTTGCACTAATAATAGGTGCACATGGTTATTGTTATGCAGTAATGTTCATGTGTAGCCCATCCATCCATTTATCCCTTTTGGGGTCGCGAGGGGTGCTGGTGCCTATCTCCAGTGTTCACTGGGCGAGAGGCGGGGTACACCCTGGACAGGTCGCCAGTCTGTCGCAGGGCAACACAGAGACAGACAACCATTCACACACCTAAGAAGAATTTAGAGAGGTCAATTAACCTAACAGTCATGTTTTTGGACTGTGGGAGGAAGCCGGAGTACCCAGAGAGAACCCACGCTTGCACAGGGAGAACATGCAAACTCCATGCAGAAAGACCAAGGGCAAGGGTAGGACTCGAAGTCAGGACCTTCAGTGCAGTAATCTAAGCAAGTTGTAATTAAAGCATAGATAAAAATCCTCAGTCAGTTGTCTCAGTTTGAAAAAGCTGGACTGGACCACAGTTTTTAACTGTGCATCAAAGTTAAGATTACCGTATTATCTCCTCTTACACTCAGGTCTGCAGCAGTCAGTGTCAGATACTGACTTTAAGGTCCCAGGTCAACACTGATGTTGACCTGGGAAAAATAACATAAACTTTTAAGAAGTTTATTTGCACAACTCCTCTCTGATTGGTTATAGAGTCGTGCCTGTGTTGCAGGTGTTGTTTAATATTATAGGGCTGCTCAGTTAATGGAAATTTATTTTTTCTTGGGTGAAAGATCCGGGGCTTGATGAGAAACATTCGGGGCTAGAGCCAGGAATGCAGAGGCCAGACGACACCACTGGTTACAAATCCATTTGACTGTCTCTGTCTTCTTTAAATGTGATGTTAAATAATTGGTCTGTTTGCAGTCACTTCTGTCTCTTTTATCTGATAATGTGGTGTTTCTATTGTAGACTTCTGTGGCAATAAAAGACTCTTGAAACCAAAACTATATATTACCATATTTAATCTAAAAGGCAGAGGGATGTTTACAGCTTCAGTTCTGGACTCTCACAACAACCCAATGCAACAGGTGCCAGAGCGCCCCGTTCATTCTCTTACTCAGCCATTAAGTAGGAAACATTGTGTCCACCCATTCAGGGGCGTGCCCAGTATGACATCAGTGTTCTGTTCATCACATTGGTGGAGAGGATCATGCTATAATGCAGACGTGTCCTTGCTGACACATTTTCTCCTTAACAGCCATTCTTTCTAATCCAAGTATGTCAGACTCCGTATCTCCAGAGTTCGTTTATCTGTAATTTCCATGGCAACCGACTTTGGAGTCCAGTCTCTGCAATCTCACAATCTCTAACAGTGTGTTGGTGATAGCTTCTCATATTTTATACTCTTGCTCCTCTGCCACAAGTCCAAAGCTTTTTCATTGTCCTAATCTTCGGTTAACATCAGCTGGAAACGAGGAATGTTCTCCAACATCATGCAGTTGCTTCTTCCTCTTCATCTCCTTCTGATTCAGAATCTGAATAGAGTCTCAGGTCCATCCTCTCACAGGTACTCCACAGGTTATTTTTCAAACAGCCTTAGGTAGCTGCATAAGTAGCATTATGTTTTCTTCAAACACCCAGCTTATTGGCTGACACATATAACAAAAGCCTGCACGGAGCCAAACAAATGCTGTATAAAATTACTTGAGATTCCCCTCCCCGACATGCTGATGCCAGCTGGCTGGAATTTACTCTGAAAACAGGCCAAGTTTAAACACCAGGTTTATCGTTTTAAAACTTTTTGAAAAGGTCATATAAAACATTGAGTGGTTTCTTCAAAACTTCAGGGATCACATTTTGCAATGAAGAATCACTGTTTTCTCAGAAGTTGATGTTTTTTCACTGTTATCTCCATTGTGCTCCATGACTTGTTCCTGGTGTTCCCGCAGCTTATCACAGTTATTTCTGCCTTTCGTGTCTCACGTTGACATATTGTCACATTTTTTCTTCTTGCAACTCTAACTGTGATAGTGGATTTGACAGAAAGTTGAGACATATCTTCTGGAGGTTCATCTACCAGATAGAATCCCTTACATGCCAGAAAAACCCACACTTAAGCACACACTGTGGCCAATCAGTTTGAATCAAGGATACGATACCTTCCTGTAATTGCATTCAGAAGGATTCAAAGAGTCCTGATACCTCAGTGAATCCACTTCAGAGGCAAATGTTGCATGTCATGTCTTTTCAAGGTCGGTCCTTGACAACATATGTCTCATCATTCCTTAATCCCTCTGTTCCTGTAAAGAATAAAGAAAGCGCAAGCTTCAAGCTTTGTAATTACCCAGGCCTTCTTTGCTTTATTTAACGTTGCTTCAAATAGGCAGTTGATTGAAAAAGAATGAAAGCTTATGAAAAGTGACTTCAACCATAAGAAGATTTTGTTGCGGGAAATGTGTTCTTTTCTTGCTAATAATTTGAATGAAAACAGCCTCTAAAAAGTCTGGGGGATGGATCAGTGAGAGATTGGGTCTGTCCTTGTAGCTTTGATGGATTTCACCATCCATTACTTCAACATACAGAGGTGACTTTGACAAGAATTACTTTCTTTTAGAAGAACATCCTTTAAAGACTAAACATTTCCTATGACCGATTATGGGACAGGAATCCCCCCTCCCCTTCCCCCAATAAAAAATATCTTTATGTTTTTGCCATGTCCTCTGAACTATTATAGAGCCTCTTTTGTTAAGGTGTAGAGGCAGGGGGTCTGCAGATGAGCCCCAGCCAAGCTCGTCCATCACCTCTGGCACTTGTCCACCATATTCCCTCAACTGCTTCACACACCACATAAATATTCACAGGAGCTGGTGTCCCATCTGAAGACCCCAAATTACCCCACCTTCTGTATCTCTTTCTTAGTAAATATTAAAATGGGCTAATAAAGAGGGGTGAGATTCCCCTGTGGTAATGGCACCCCAGGGAACCCCTACTAATTAAAGGCCTGCCCCTTCCAATGAACGGTAATCACTCACAGCTTTGGGTAGACAAACACATGAGCTTTGTGAAGATGAACAAATGGTAGATGCTGCGCCACTTTGTTCAGACTTTAAAGAGATAATGCTTAGAATGTACAATGTGCTGACTCTTTGATGCCACGTATGAAAACATCAATTGATTTTATATACTAATTGCAAAGTTCAAATAAAAAGCATAGCAAGTTCTTGAATATCCATTCAGAGCCGTTTGGTACCTGAAGGCTGGCTGAATGCATTGTTTAAATTCTGCTAAATAAGAAGGACAGAAGATGGTTTTAAAAGTCTGTTTTTCTTTAGTTCCATTAGTATGTGAAGCTTGATTAATGTATTTTTTTCTTTTTCTTCTAATAGTTGAAATTATACAATGCACATATATTCATAATACATATTTACAATCTTTAAAACTCTCAACAACATTAATACATAAAGCTTGCGAATTTGGATGGATGGTTCAAAAGAAAATAACATTTGAAGAAGAAAAAAGAGCTAAATTTAATTTTACAGCTGGAAACTGACCAAAATATGAAACTGAAATGCCACATCTTTGGTAAATGGAAACAACTACATACATAAAAATTTAAAACAAAATCACTGGTAGAAGGCTTCTGATGTCAGAGCTGATCGAGCAACAAATCTTAACAAGATCCTCCTAATGACCTCAGTGAAACGCTTATTGACCTAATTAAGTGATGCACTATACATTGTGCCTCAGAGAATGGGGAGGGGATGCCCATACATATGTCCCTACATACACGCTGTGAGTTTTGGTTGGCTTTACAGACCCATTCATATAGGATAGCATAAATCTCAGCCAATTTTAATTGTAAGACAAGAACTTTGACTCAGGGCATATTTTCAGTGTTATATTTCTTGTATTATCCATTTAATCCATTGATAAACATAAGGCTAAGGATAAAAGTATGGTATTTGTAGAAAAATATTAAAAATTTGGTTGATCAAAACAAGGCCAAAAAAGGTCCACCCCTATTACAGAACGTAATGAGTCACCCAATGACAACTTGTCCAGTCCCAGACTGGAAGACTGTATTCTAATCAGATCATACAATACAGAAAGACTGCCACTGCTGTTTGATATGGTCTTTTTATAAGTCTGCAGGAAAGAAATGACACATGAAAATGCAATACTTTCATAATAGTTAATGATAATACGTATTTTTGGAAGTAAAAAGTACAGAGTTGATACAGAGTGTTTTGGCTTTAAAACTTGTAAAAACCAGGCACATGAAGTTTCTGTGCTGATACTCTATTTAGATTTTGCCAAACAGCACACTGTGCACTAGGGGTGGGCGATATATCGAGTATACTCGATGTATCTCAAGTTTTCCTCTGCGGGACAGTTAAAATCACTTTATGGCGACCATCAGGCGTAAATTTTCATGGCAAGATTGAGCCGCTGTATTTAATTCACTGTGAGTTTAGTTTTTCCCACATGCCATGAATGCATCACATGCTCCTCCTCCAAAGCAGAAAGCGATCTTGCGCGTGCACACAACAACGAACCCGTGCGCTTACTTAACGTTTGTCACTACCCGATCCGTACCGGTAGCACGATCCGTACCATCAGCTCATTTGCGCAAGCGCAAACAGAATAACTTCCGGTTCACCAAAAAAATAATGTAATTACGGTACTGAAAATAATTATTTCTATACTTAAATCATTAAAAATGCTAAACTATATCGTAAATAAAATATTGAAGACTTTTCTGAATGAAATTGATACGTTTTACATTCTCTCCATTGTATTGCTTGACGTCATCATCGGATATGCTCCAGCATCCTCCAGTCTGGGAAGTTATCATTGCATAACGTTTATCTGTATTGTCTGAATTCACTCTGTTAGTTTTATTGCTTCTTCAAACAGGACTGGAAAAAAATTTATTATACGGTGAATTTCGTTATACAAATAATCTTGTTCTAAACATTTATTTTATTAGAAAGTTAAAATTATCGATTGAGAAATTAGCGCCCTCTGGTGTACACATCATAAACTAGAGAAGACCTCGTGATTATAGTAGCCGCATTGTTTTTTTTTTTTTTTTTTTTTTTGTTTTTTACAAAAACGAACAGGGTATAGAACAAAGAACACACACAAAGCGAAGGCATACCTTATTAAAATACATTTATTGAGCACAAAATACATACATATGCAAATAAAACAAATGATAAAAAAAACTTAAAACGTCAAAAAAATTCAAAATCAAATAAGTTTCTGTACTCCTATATGTGTTTATAGCTGGGGGTTTAGGTACTTTAAGAAATGTTTTATATATTTTTATTTCCCTAACCACAACTGGGAAACATTTTTGCTATTAAAAAAAAAACAATGTATTTTTTATGTATTTCTGTTGTTTAATTTTTAGATTATGCATTATTGCCGCAAATAAAAAGATATACAAAAAGAAACCCTGCGTTGAAAAAATAAAAAAAAAATAAAAAAGTAAGACAAACGAAATATTTCCCACCGGAAGTTATTCTATTCGCGCACGCGCAAATGAGCTGATGGTCCAGTGTTGACCATGAAAGAGCTTTAATGTGACAATATTGTAATTTGTGAAAAACTTCTATGTGCAGCTGTGGTGGAAATAAATGGCTAAAATAAAACATTTTAAATTCATTTTTATTTTGCAATCAATTTTTCAAACAAAAAAATTGACACGTTAATATGAGATATGCCAATGCAACTTTAGGCACTATTTGGCTAAAAACATTTGTTATTCAAGGTTATTTGAACATATCGTGATATATATCGTGTATCGTGATATAGCCCAAAGATATCGGGATATTAGATTTTCTTCATATTGCCCACCCCAACTGTGCACTAAGAACACACATCTCTTTTGGTGTAACCTGACTGTGGCCCCAGTTCCACTGGCTCAGTTTGGCAGTGCACCAATCAGCTCTGCCTGCTTGCAAGCATTTCAGGAGCAGTCCTATTCAGGGCAAGTCCGGGTTTTTCCGGCCCCACTCAAAAACAGGGTCAAACCGAGTGAACTCAAGTGGAGTTTTCAGTGAACACATTGCTTTCCCCGATACCATGGATGCTCAAAAGGCGTTTTGTCTGAACGCAGCATAACAGCCAACATGCTAACTAAGACCTGTTGAGCCCGAGATGTAATACCAGTTGCTTCTTTAAGGTAATGGCTGATGTCTTTCTTAGTTTGCATTTTGTCAACATAGACCTGTTTTTCTTCAGATTAGCAAACCTACCAGTCTCCTGATTTTATAGAGGTGGTCACACTAGCGAAATTCATGTAATAAATGCATTTAGTTAACACATTGCTGCTAATTTTCTCCTTAAATCCCTTGAAAGCAAGGATGCAATTACTTTTGAAAAACTCCTGTAGTCTACCAAAGAACTAACTAATGTAGTTGTTCTTCTGTTGCTTCTTAACATATAGGGTCTGATTTTCAAAAGGTCTGTACGTATTAAAACAGGTACAATATGCATATGAATATGCAGATCAAATGCAAATGAACACACCGCACAAATTTATGGGAGTGGATATGCAAATGTAAATACGTAATACCCGCAAAGCGATTTTCCAAAGCTGAAACTGAGAATTGGCACAGTATATTTAGTACCTCTGAGAGTCAGCTGCAAAGTTGCATGTGTACAATAGCTGCCGGTCCTTGTGGCCAGAAAGGAGGCACTGATATAATGACAGAAAAAGGACAGAGAGTTTCTCTGCAAGTGAACATACTTGGACTGTTAGAATAACAACAGTAGAATAATTTTAATGAGGAAAAGACACAGGGTACGCAGGACTCCATGCGCGCGGTGGTGCGGCCAGGATGCAGTATTAATTTTTATGCACCAAGGCAAAAAATATTAAACCTAATCCTAAACATTGTGGCATGCTTGTGAATAAACATAGCTGAATATTAAAGGTGCACAGCCATGTTACTTAATTTTTTATATATATATATATATATATATATATATATATATATATATATTAGGGCTGGGCAACGATTAAAATATTTAATCGCGATTAATCGCCCTGATTAATCGCGATTAATCGCGATTAATCGCATTGTATTTACAAACTCCAAGAATGAATTCAAAAGTAGTGTAAAGAGCACTTTTATTTTAATGTTCTGCTGCCATATGAACAAAAGTGTTGTAACATTTGTAGCACTTATTTTATACTGGATATTTTCAACCCATCTATTGAATTTAGTGCACTAGTTGATCTTTTCTTCATAAGAGAACAAGCACTGCAGCCAAAATATGGCCTTTTTTGACCTGCTGTATATTAGCCAGTCCCTAAGCTTGATGTATCATGAAACTGTTGACCTTTTGGGTTTTGTGGTTTTTATTTTATTATTACAATTTAATAATAATAATAATAATAATGTTATGTTCAGTGTTTTTTTGCTAATCCACCTCTTATATATTTCAATCCTTATGTAATTTTGTCTGTGTTGTGTGCACCTGCCTGTTGCTTTAATCCTATAAATTTCCCCGTCGTGGGATAAAATAAGGATTAGCTAATGTTATCTTATCTTAAATAACACTTTTTAATATATGTACTGGGTTCTTTCAAGGTCTTAATTACATGTTATGTGTGGGCTCCAGTAACATCCATCCATCCATCCATCCATCCACTGATCTACCTGGATGTTCCCTGGAGGACTGAAACGCCTCAGTCAGAGACGTCTGTGGGTCTGTCGGGGCAGTGAGAGAAGTTTCGTCTCCTCTCTCCGTTTCTGGGGCTCGACGTTTTCATGTTTTTTCACGTGCTTAGATAAATTTGTTGTGTTTCCACTGAAATGAACCGGCTTTTTACAAAACATACAGCTTGATTTCATTTACGGTATTAAAATAAAGCCGAACGGTGCTACTTCCCGTGTTCATGTTTTTTCGCTGCTGCGGTCTCTCTCAGCTGTTTGTGTATTAAGTTTGTGTGAGAGCTGAGTGGGCGGGCCAGGCTGAGCCTGCGTGCTGATTGGCTGGTGCCGCTGAGCCATGTACGAGAGGGGAGGGGGAGCGGTAGAGTGCTGCCGTGAGACAGCGCGCTGCAGTCAGCGTGCCTGCTGACTGACACTGACTGAAAGCATATGAGCAACATGCGTTAATGCGCGATAAAATAAATATCGCCGTTAATAGTCTAATGAATTAACGCGAAATTAACGCGTTAACTTGCCCAGCCCTAATATATATATATATATATATAGACGTAAGTAGCTCACTCTTATGGAGGACCAAGTCTTCCATAATTAAAAATAAATACAGAAATAAATAAATGCTCAATAAATAAATATGCATACAATTATGTGCCACCAAAAATATAATAAACAAATAAATGTAGGTAGAAAATAAATTATACAGTGAGACAAAATGTATATATCTCCTTTAGCCACTTTATTTATTAATTACTTATTTTTTTAAGTATTTATTTATGTGCATGTTATAATATTTTTGTCTGTTTTATTCTTTCTTTGTATTTTTTTGCCCTATTTATTTCTGCCTGTCCTTTTTATATTTCTGTTTGTCTTTTTTACATTTCTGTCTGTCCTTTTTACATTTCTGTTTGCCGTTTTTACATTTCTGTGTCCTTTTTACATTTCTGTCTGTCCTTTTTACATTTCTGTTTCTCGTTTTTACATTTCTGTATGCATTTCTGCCTCATTATGCAAATGAGGAGGGGCTGTGTCTTAAGGGCTCAACTTCTTCCCATTGGTTGGTTAGCATTTTTACTGCGTCGGTCAAATCTACATGGCTTTCCCCCGCACTAAAGCATTGTTTAGTAATTTCAAACTCAGCAGGCAGACGTTCAGTGGCCGACCTCTTACGGGAAGCTGCTAATAGACTGGAAGAATTAGAACGCTGTACATTTGGGATCTGAAATGTTTTTCGGTGGTTTCACATTCGGCTTTCCAGATCAATAACTCATCGGCGGATGATTTATTCTACAAAACAGACACCTCTCCGCAACCACCGCAAGGCAGACGCTGAGCTACAACCGTAGTTTCCTCAAAACGAGTCTTAGTCCGTGGGCCAGAATCTGTGGGACGTCTCCTTAAGAAGTTTCGTATGAACTGTCAGACGGCAACTTTCTTCCACCGGGATAAGTTGCTACACATAGCTGTGATCTCAAAACACCAATGTTCCCACGTTTTCACTTGCACATTAATAAGTTATAGCCGATAAAAAATCTAAACGGTTGCGCTCCGGGCCGAGAGGTCACGTGATTCGATTTTTGCTGCTCAGCCAATCAGATCGCTGTATTGTCAGCTGAGTGCGTTCAATCTGTAAGCTGTTGTGAAAATTTGTTTCCAGACGAAGAAAGCCCAATAATAGTATTTTCTGGCGCCAGTTGGCAAAGATCTTGATGGCAAGGAAAAAGAAATAGCCCAGACCATCCATCATCCATTTTCTAACACTCTTATCCCTGCTGGGTTCGGACCGGTGCCGATCTCCAGCTGTCAATGGGCGAGAGGCGGGGTATAAACTGGACAGGTCACCAGTCCATCACAGGGCAGAAATAGTCCAGACTTTTGCTCATTTTACTGTGATATCACCAAGACCTGCTGCGCTAGGATAGCACAGCCAAACGACCTATCCCCGGCAGAATTTTAAGATTAAGCGTTTTTTGGTCTTTCTTTAAGTATATAATGTGGCTATATACCTTTAGGTTTTAAATTAAATAAATGATTTAAATCATACTAAGGTTAAAACTAAAACTGTTGTTATGAACCTAGGAAGTCAGTAAAATCACTAGTGTATGGTGTTCATGAGTGGAGAATGTCTGTGTTAGAGTTGGAAAGAACTACAAAGCAAAAAGGCAGCAGCATACCTTTGGAGGAGAGCAGAGGCAAGGCAAGGCAAGGCAAGGCAAATTTATTTATATAGCACAATTCAGTACAGGGACAATGCAAAGTGCTTTACATTATTAAAATATAGCAAATTAAAACAGAATAAAAGCAAGTAGGAATAAAATGTAGATAGAAATTAGAACAAAGAAGTGGTGATTCAGTTAACAAGAACAGTTGAAGGCAATCCTAAACAAATGTGTTTTTAATCTTGATTTAAAGGAACTCAGGCTTTCCGCACCTTTACAATTTTCTGGAAGTTTGTTCCAGATCAGTGGAGCATAGGAACTAAATGCTGCTTCTCCTTGTTTAGTTCTGGTTCTAGGTATGCAGAGCAGGCTGGAGCCAGAAGACCTGAGTGGTCTGGAGGGTTGATGCCCTGATAACAAGTCTGTGATGGATTTAGGAGCTAATTCAGGGATTTATAGACTAACAGAAGGATTTTAAAGTCTATTCTCTGAGATCCAGGGAGCCATGGAAGGACTTCAGAACCGGGTCCATGTTCTCTACGTTCTTAGTCTTAGTGAGGACTTCAGAACCGGGTCCATGTTCTCTACGTTCTTAGTCTTAGTGAGGACTTCAGAACCGGGTCCATGTTCTCTACGTTCTTAGTCTTAGTGGAAGGACTTCAGAACCGGGTCCATGTTCTCTACGTTCTTAGTCTTAGTGAGGACTTTAGAACCGGGTCCATGTTCTCTACGTTCTTAGTCTTAGTGAGGACTTCAGAACCGGGTCCATGTTCTCTACGTTCTTAGTCTTAGTGGAAGGACTTCAGAACCGGGTCCATGTTCTCTACGTTCTTAGTCTTAGTGAGGACTTCAGAACCGGGTCCATGTTCTCTACGTTCTTAGTCTTAGTGGAAGGACTTTAGAACCGGGTCCATGTTCTCTACTTTCTTAGTCTTAGTGAGGACGCGGGCAGCAGCGTTCTGGATCAGCTGCAGCGTTCTGATCCACTTTTTAGACAAACCTGTGAAAACACCGTTGCAGTGATCAATTCGACTAAAAATAAACGCATTGATTAGTTTTTCCAGATCCTGCTGAGACATCAGTCCTTTAATCCTAGAGATGTTCTTCAGGTGATAGAAAGCCGACCTTGTAATTGTCTTTAGATGCTTTTGGAGGTTCAGGTGTGAGTCCATCACTACACCCAGAGTTCAGGCCTGATCAGTGGTTTTTAGCTGAAGCAGCTGGAGCTGTGTGCTAACTTTTGATCTCTCCTCTATTGGTCCAAATATTATTAGTTCAGTTTTGTTTTTATTCAACTGAAGAAAATTATGGCACATCCAGGCATTAATTTCTTCTAGGCATTTATTCAGTTCTTGAACTGGTTCATAGTCACCTGGTGACATGGTGATGTAGAGCTGTGTGTCGTCTGCATAGTTACGTTAGCTGATGTTGTTGTTTATTATCTGAGCTAGAGGAGCATGCAGATATTGAAGAGGAGGGGACCCAGGATGGACCTTTGGGGAACCCCACATGTGATTATTGTCATTTCTGATGTAATGTTACCTACTGATACAAAAAAGTCCTTTAAGTAGGATTTAAACCAGTGGAGTGCTGTACCAGAGAGGCCGACCCAGTTCTCCAGGCGTTCTAACAGAATGGAGTGATCGACAGTATCAATGCTGCACTGAGGTCCAATAGAACCAACACTGAGGTTCTGAGGTCCAATAGAACCATCACAGTGGTTCTTCCACAGTCTGTATTTCTATGGATGTCATTAAACACCTTGATCAGGGCGGTCTCTGTACTGTGGTGAGGAAGCCTGACTGGAAAACGTCAAAGCGGCTGGTCGTTGTTAAGAAGGTGTTTAATTGTTGAAACTCAGCTTTTTCAATGATCTTACTGATAAAGGGGAGGTTTGAGATGGGCCTGTAGTTCTGGAGTAGAAGTTTGTCTAAATTGTTCTTTTTCAGCAGTGGTTTGATAATTGCTGTTTTTAGGGACTGGAGGAAAACTCCTGACAGAAGGGACGTGTTTATTATCTGAGTCAAATCAGACGCTATGACAGGTAAAACTTTTTTAAAGAAAGCTGTGGGGAGAACATCAAGGCAGCATGAGGAGGAACTTAGCTGCTGAATGATCTGCTCTAAGCTTTTGTGATTTATTTGGCTGAATTGGGACATTTGGTCAGAAGTAGTTCCAGCTGAATACGGCTTTGGTTCTAGAGCTGGTGTGGATGTACAAACTGATCCTCTAATTTTTAGGATTTTCTCAGTAAAGAAGTTTGCAAATTCATCGCAGGCCCTGGTGGAGTGGAGTTCTGAAGCCACGGACACAGGAGGATTTGTTAACCTGTCGACTGTGGAAAATAAGACACGAGCATTATTAATGTTTTTCTTGATGATTTCAGAGAAGAAAGATTCTCTTGCATTTTTCAGCTGTAAGTTATATCTGTAAAGTCTCTCTTTATAGATGTCATAGTGAACCTGGAGTCTATTCTTTCTCCACCTGCGTTCAGCTTTCCGACATTCCCTTTTTTCACCTCTAACTGCTGGAGCATTTCTCCAAGGAGATTCTTTCTTCCCGGAAACAACTTTCACTTTAACTGGAGCAATGCAGTCAATGATGTCTGAGACTTCAGACTGAAAGTTATCTACTAGCTCATCTACTGAGTTGCAGCCCAAGGTTGAAGTAGCAGAGTAAGCTTGAATAAAAGTTTCAGTGGCATTGTCCTTAAAGGTGCGTTTTCTAACGATGTCCCTTTGGCTAAATGAGTCACTGGAAATGATGCTTTCAAAGGTAACGGAGAAGTGATCGGATAGAGCAACATCAGTTACATTGACCTGTGAAATCTTTAGACCTTTAGTGATGATCAAGTCTAAAATATGTCCCTGTGTGTGTGTTGGCTGTTTAACATTCTGAGTTAAACCAAAGTTTATAAGTGTGTCACACAGTTCTTTTGCACTTCTGTCTTCAGGGTTGTCAACGTGAAAGTTGAAGTCTTTCACGTTGCAGAGAGAGATTAGTTGGAACACAGGGTTTAAAAAAGCTGAGGGCAAAGGCTTTACCAGGTTCACAGGTGTCCTATATCAGTAATGAGTGTTGCAAGAAAGATAAGGCTCCCACCCTAACCACAAGGGGTCATAACACAATTCACAGAACATTGTAGCCAGCACTTGCTTTCACACTATAGGCTCCAACATGCGGACTCCGAGCTGACTCTCCACGGACTTTTTACCCTTCATAGTCGAACGTGTTGATGGACTACATTTCTTGGTGTCACATATAACACAGTTTGATGTGAAGACTTCTTGGTGCTGAGCAGTTTATAGTGTGACTCTGCGTTTGCAGTTGTAGAAATTGAGCCTTGAGTATGTGCGGACTCCATGGACTAGTAGCTAACTGATATTTTTATCCAAAAATCAACTGATGGAGAGAAAAGAGCAGCAATGTTGAGTTTATCAATTATAAATCTGGTAAACATGGTTTAATTTAAACAGTTTTAGCATTATTTGTTTGCATTAGCGATTAGCATTACTGCTGGCAATTATTCACTCCAAAAATCAAGACCCGACTCTGTACTGTGAACATCAGGCTCTCTACTACGGTTATCCATGTTTTTAGTTAGTTATAATGAAACAAGACACAAGTTTCCTACATTATACTGCAGCAGCACCATGTGATGAGAAGTGCCATTGCAGTCAAAAGAGCCATTTTCACCTCTTCCTGGTTGAAACAATATTGCAGAAAAAACTAATATTTCATAACAAATACATACTCGTATGGTCAAAGGCAATACAATATGCCCACAAATGACTTTTGAAGGTTTAAAAGAGCAGGATCTAGATCCTTTAACTTACTTGTGGAGTCAATTATCAAAACCAAAAACAATTTAGTTAAAGTTTCATGTGAATTCTGGGTTTTCATTGAAAAGATCTGAATACATATAATCCTGTTGTTTGAGTTTGATTCCAGAAGGTTTGTCCACCAAAGCAACAGCAATGAAGGCTTGAGATGGAGGCAGGCACTGAGCAGAGAGCATTGGAGCACAGACAGACAGAGAACCAGTGAAATGAAGGAGCTGACCTTGGATGGATTTTCACAAGCTTATGTCATGGAGGTTTCTGGAAGATAGACCCGAGGAAAGTGGGCAGTTCAATAAGAAGCCACAGAGACACAACGATCAGCTCAGCGCAAAACAAACACTAGTTTTTACTAGAAGGAGAACTCTGAGAAACTTGTGGCTTGACTCTAACTGGGATCATCAGGCAAGAAAGTGTCATCTCACATTTCCTTATATCTTCAAATTGGGATGAGAAGATCACCATTGGTTGTGCATTCTGCTACTGATGGCCATGCCCGCCAACAATTATTTTCATCTCAGGAGAGATCACACTTGCACTCAGACACACGCGGATATGTATTCAAAGGGATCAGCAGAGTTAGTTTATGACTACACAAAGTAAGTTGTATGTTGCAAGTTTGCCAGTTTTGTCATATTTTTATTCTTGGTCCCTCCTGACCTTCTGACTCTTCTGAACACCTTATTCTACATTTTAATGTTTCTTTCAATAATGGCTTTCTGCTTAGATTTAATTCCACACAAGTGGACTCCCATTTATCATTTGACCTCTGAAGGCAATTAAAGTTATAGTTATAGTTATAGTTATAGACATAATTATAGTTATGTCTAACTATAAGCATTCTGAGCTCGTATCTGTCTCACCAATAATGCCATAATTGTAACACATAATGGCAATAAAGCTTGATTCTTGATCCAGATGCAGCACATAAGAAGAAGAAATGTGATGGTTGTGTTTATTTGTTTAAAATGAAGTAAGCATTCTTAATGCAATCAGTCAGTCAGCAGAAAATGACTTCAGACAGAAGGTCAGGAAGACACTTTTCAAACATTCATATTTTTTATTCAGTCCACTTGTGAAAACAGTGCTGCCAATTTCCTTCTGTAAATAGTCTAGGTTAGGGTAATTTAAGTGCAGTCACCACCTGATAGCAAGAAGGTTGTTGGTTTGAATCTTGAAATGGTAAATGTGTGGGTTTTGTCTGGTTTCAGTGACATCAAAGGGAACAGAGGAAATATTGAAAATTACTATGGCACGGCAGGGAATTTTAACACATTTACCAATAATTAAGCTTATTAATGGTCTAAGATCATAACTCAGTCAAACCCCCACATTGCATGGCTGTTAACTCTATGCGGAAATCAAGAAGATATCAATGTTTTCAATTTCCTGTATGTAATGTTAGGGTTGCCTGGGCTTTTGGCTTGTGTTATTTCAATGTTTAATGTTGGGCTGTGTATAAATCTACAGTCAGTTAATAAAAAGAGGACGTGATAAAACACGAAGTAGAATTACATGAAGTGGAAAAAGAGGAGAAGGAAATAAAAAGGGCAGGTGAAAATTCTTTGGGTAAAAAAAACTGTAAGAAATGTTAGAGGCAGAAATAAATCATTGTTTCAGAAATAGAAGGATGTTCAAACAAAACATAAAGAAATATTTATGGTGCAGTAAAAACATGCTTTAAAATGTTGTGGTGTAAATCAGTACAAAACAAAAATAAAAACATATTTTAAAAATGTTGGTGTGAATAAATATGAAACAATAAAAAAGGTTGCAGTGGAAATACAGAGCAAAAAACTTGCAATAAATACACAAAGACAAAATAAAGACTTAAATAAAAATGTTTTATAGCAGAAAACAAGAGCGGTAAAAATAAGTCGGCATAAAACCAAGAAGAAAAGTAAAAATAAAAATGTAAGTTAAAATATATATATTTTTTATGAATAATTGATAAATTGTTAAAGAAATATCTTCTTTTTATTATTTTGTCACATGTAATGGCACACAAATTGATATTATTAGCTACTTTTTCAAGCAAATTTAAAATATTAAGTCCTTAACTTATTTCTGTATGTATTTTTAATTATGGCAGGATTGGTCCTCCATATGCATCAAACTGATAAAGTAAATAGATACTTGACACAGAAATGTTAGCTTAGTGAAAAGCATATTTAATACATGCTTAAAGATTGATATTTTCAAAGGGTACTTTTAATCTGACAAATGAGCCTCATTGGAACCCATATTGTAATTACTAAATATGACAATCAGAAAACTCTTTCATGTTTTAGTTCAGTTCTTTCATTGAGTCTTTCCTTCCAGAAATCCACATTCTACATTGCTTCAAAAGTATCCTGCATCTTCTGAGCTGCTGTCACAAACACATGGTTACAATAACAGATCCTGGAAATTCTACTATCTGTCCCTATCTTTATGTCTATTCGGTCATGCCAACACCGTTGTCATTCAACAGTAGATCATGTCAACAACTTAAGCCAGGATTAAATGTGTTTAGGATCCTCACAGAAACTCTTACACCATTTGAATGTTTTTCAGCTAAAAAGTAGAAATGTCTCGTCTGAACACCTCTGGTCAGTGTAAAAGTAACTTTCTCTGATCTCTGTTACGCCGAGTTACCATCAGAGACACTGTCATTTCCTGAGAGGCCAGCCGTAAGTCCCTGTCAGCAGGCTACCTTTGCTAATGGCCTCAGTGTGAAGGATGTGGGAGCATTAGTTCCTGTGAAACTGGAAGATCAGTGGGTGGCTGGAAAAGAGCCACTCTGCTCCCTAATTGACATGAAAGCTCTGTCTAGTTTGGTTTATGGAGTGGCAGGAGGGACTGGTACCCTCTGAGAGACTCTGTGAGGCTGGCCGGGGCTTCATCCCTATAGGCCTGAGGAGGGTGGAATGCAAATAGACACCAGATGGAGGAGGCATAACGGAGGTAGGGGAGAAGGAGGGGGTATGTAGGGAGCATGGTGAGGGATTTAGCTAACCTCAGCGTTTATTTATTTATCTGTTATGGCAAATGCCAATGTTTGAAGTTCCTGTAACAATGTAAAAGGCTCTAAAGTTTGTGTGTAACCATTTTTTAAACACAAAGAATACAGTCCATATTTATTGGGTGCATTCAGTCTAGATAAAACCTCACATGAAAGTGATAAAAGTTAGGAGAAAACTTACATTTTGTCTGACATTGTGTTATTTTAGTCATTTTTAAAAACTGTGTACTAAGAGCAAATTTATCCCAGCAAGGCCTGTGCCTTTACACCCCAGACAGCAGTGAAAAATAAATGGACTAAATTAAGAGGGAAAGGTTGACAATAGGTCTACCTTGTTGTGCTGTTTGTTAATCATTCTCTAGCCCCTCTGGCTTCAATAAAGCCAAATAAAAGAACATAAAAGAACAATTTGGATAGCCCCAGCTGTGAATAAGCAACCCATCACGCAACACAATAGACCAGTGCTCACTATAATTCACCCTGTGATCGCAGACACGCCCCTCTCTCTTGCCACGTCTTTGTTAAAGTCATCCGTCAGGCATATCACTTCCCTCTCCTCACCCCTCCCGCATAGCCAGATGGTTAAAATCCATAGTGCACTGCCAGAACAGGAGGAAGATCGGCTAAGCGCAGTTCCACATGCCTTCATCGGTCATTACTGGTCAGAGGCGGTCCATCACTAATTAAACTCAGCTTTGTTTAGATGGGCTGCAATAGTTTAGCAATCCATGAGGATGTTCTTGCACCTGGGGAGCCTACCTGTTACAGACCCGACCTATCAGTGTCACAGAGGGGGACAGGCAAGCTGGTAGAAATGAAGCCCAGCTGGCCGGTCTACACCGGTGGGCTGGAATTCACTGGGCTGTGGTACAGCTATTTTAACAGCCTTTGGGGCCCTATTGGTGCACCTCATTAGTCACAAATACAAAATTGATATATCTTTTACATTTTTTGGGCACATATATTTAAAGTGTAGCCCTTCTGGGAAAAAAAACTAAAGCAAGGCTTCTTTATTAAGTTCTCACCAATGTAAATAATTTTCAGCCAGGAAATGCCAATCATCCCTGATTGATGTCATAACTGATAATTATGACATGAGAAAGTTGCATTTTATTCAACTACCAACTTTATTAAAGGCCATGAGGGGACTTTTTTGTCCATTGTGCACATAGGACACTTTTTATATTTAGTCCATCTATGTGCTCATGAACGTGTTTTCAGAACAGAAAACGACAGTAAAAAATACAAAGCTTGACCCATTTTATTAATATTCAAGGCTCTCTGAAAGCAGAATATTATGCAAAGGGGTTATGGATGAGCACCTATTATGCTAACTGGTCCTCACCATTGATTTTCACTCTGAATGCCAGCCCTCTTTGAAGTTAGCTGTCTGCTGAGTTAGGCACTGTGGGAAAGCAATCAAGTTAAAAAAGTTCTCTCCTCCCTTAAATTGAGGGGCTAAATCTCTTTTTTTCTATCCAATCAATATGACAGAGACCTCTTAACTTATGTGCAGCAAATGATCTCTCTCAAACTCTGATTGGAGTGAGTTCTAAGGTCCAGTCCGACCTGATTATAAGAATCTAAGGCAAGCTCATTGAATACAGCACGATCTTTACCAGGCAGATCTCATCAGGGCCTTGTTCCAGTGCAGTGTGGAGGATCAGTCTCCAGGAAGCCCTTAAAAAAGGCAGCGACTAGAGCACTGGGAGCTTGGAGGGAGCAGCCGGGACCTGGGTGTACCAAAATTACCACCCTCGGTTTGCAGAGGTGGGGTCCACTTTAAATACTAATGCATATTTAAATGAGTATTTTGCATTGATCTGCATTAATCTAAAAATAAAAAGAATATGAAAATAAGTGCAGAATGAAAATTTGTATACGAAGGCGTTGATGGAAATTCATGAGATGCAAATATAGGCTAAATGACAGGTTCTTCTTTTCATTCTAAATATCCATGAGGTTGTAGCTAATTGGGCTTTTGTTGCGCAATTATCCGGAGTTTGTTGAGGGTTTAGTCATTCCTAGTGTGAGGTGCAGTCAGTGCTTTGTTTAACTTCCTCCTCTCATGCCCTGCATGTAACTTCAAACCTCTGGAGATCAGATAGTCTCCAGGCTGAAGCATATTGGCTCTGTCAGTCCCAGTTATGCAGTCTGCTTTCTGACTGTTGATGAGCTGAACCAGATTTGGATGGAGACAAAAAGATTTCACTTGGTGTTAAAGGCTTGTCTCAGTATAAGCTATTGTGGATGATACCTTGCAGGCAGTCCAAATGCTTTGAAGTTGACTTTGAAGTTATGAGGCAATTGGAGGAAATAAGGAAATTATCAGCAGGGCTCCTGGACAGCCTGTTTGAGAGAGACCTGATTGGACACAACTCCCTGCAGGGAAATGATGGCCATCTCACTCTGGGGGCCTCTCCTTATGGCCAGCCGGCTAAACGTATAGTACAGAGACACCAATTATGACACTTTGTCACATGGACAGCTGTGAGTTCCCAGTTCTAATGATGGAGTCTGCCAGCCCAGATCAGCAGTACTTTGCTGCCAACAAAGAATTTACTGTTACTGCCACCTCCCTTTCAGTTGTCAGTTCTGAATAAGGGGCGGGGGGGGGGGGGGGGGGGGGGGGATTATACACCTGCAGCCTGTTGGGATTCTGGATCTGGTTCCTTGTCTACTTTCCACCATCCAGTTAGGACAAAGGCACTGGGGATGCATCTGGGCACAGATGTTAAGCCTTTGTAACATGTGATGTGATGACACTTTGTTACTTCTCCACCTGACTTTAGGTGCTGGCAGCAATCATGGCTATATGCTCAGAAGTTCGATATTATTATGTTATGGACTTTTATAAATTGAATTATTATGCTTAGGTATAACTTTTATCAGTTGCAGCCCCACCCCCTGGTTCCTTCTCTACTAGCAGCTGTTTTTTGAAGCCCATTGTCGAAAAAATAGTTTAATTTGGAAAATGGCCAGATCTGCAGACAGTTAATTGAAACAGCTCAATGTATGGTAAGTATTTAGTTTTGTAATTGTGTAAACCCAGCCTGTGCTGTCAGAGAGATGCTTCCTATAACAGATGTCATTTCTGAGTCTTATCCATAACAGATATAGACTAGACAAGCAAGGCAACAAGACATTCTGCACTGTACCTTTATTTACTCGACAAAAAAAAGCCAAAATGGAGAAGTGATGCATCAACCACAATTCTGTCAAATGTCAAAGGATTAGTTTTTCCCCACGGATGCCATATAAATATTTCCTGTAGCCGCTGGTTGTCAGGTTTTGTACTTTTTGTCTGTATATTTTCTTTGTGTCTCTGTCCTTTCTCTTTTGATGCTACTTTGGCACGTGCATATAGTGAATGGCAGGGCAAAAACACATGGAGTTCTCGCCGTAAAGCAAGACTGACTCTCGCGGTCTAGCTATCTCTCTTCTGTCCCCCTGTCATGTTTAGCAACAGTTTTTAGGATATGATATGTTAAAAGCAATTCAATAAATCATCACGACTGGCCGTTAAGGGAGAATTCATAGTTCTAAAGCATCCCACGGTAAAACAAGTGTTTAGCATAACTAGGGCAGCCAGAGCACCGTTCTGATGGCCATGAAGCTGGACAGGGCAAGGAAAAAGAAAGAAAATAAGAAAGGCAAAAAGACTAACTTGGTTGTTTCTTTGCTTGCAACTTTGCAAAACATGTAAAGTTTGAAAACCTTTCCTATGCACAGTAGTCATCCTCTAGCACGAAACCAAAACTAGAAAAAAAAATATTCTGTGTTTTGTTTAGGCTCATTGATGCTGAGCGTCGCTCTAAGCCACTGGAGCTCTAGGTCTCAACGCTCCTACAGCTGTATGAAGCTCTGAAGTTGGGCTCAGAGCCACGGAGAGCCACTTCCAAAATGACAGTCAAGCCAGCCCTCACACGGTTTTGTTGGTCATACGAACATCATGCATGAAGCCTGAAGATTACTTTTCAAAATAAAAGTAATATGTTTGACATGTATTGAACTTTTTTTTTATTTTTACACATATCAACTTGATAGTTAATATAATTTTTACTGCTTTATGTAGTATTTTTTAATATTTGGGTCTTCTGGTGAATAAGGAAATATACATTTTGGTCACACTCATTAGCCTCAATAACTGCTAAAGCACTTTTTTCTCAAGTGACTACTTTCATTATAGATGACAGATGAAGATCTCCTGATGTTACCAATCAAAGTCCATCTACATGATGTGGAATTTCAAAATGAAAGCCCTCCAAAATCTCTACATTAAGTCACCTTGACTTAAGTTGCTGTCATCATTGCTATTAAACCGTACATTTTCAGTGAATGATTTTATAATGATGCGATCTGACTGCTCACACTGTACGTCTAAAAACCTCAGGTTGCACTCAGCCCTGTAGAGAGATGCCAGTTGTCGGATCATCTATCTGGAAGCCAAACGTAAACAGTAGAAGATGAAAAAGACAGAAGTGTCGATGCTCACTGTTAAATATGAGGCTCACTAGAATGAAACGTGTTGCCTTGGCAATTCTACACTTTGCTCCTCTGTAGTTTGACTCCATGTCACACGTACCGCCGCCATGCTTTTCTCCTCTGTTATGTTTTCATCTAAGAAGAAGAAGAAAAATAATTCCCTTATTTGCACATACGCAGTGCGGGGGGTTGGGGGAAATCGGCTCGTAGCTCTGCTTCAACAGCAGGATGTGCTCACAATCACCTCACGATGGCTAACTGAATTTCAAACATGTTTGATTTTCATCCGACTGTCTGATTCCTGATCTGGAGGTGGTCGTAAGAGGCCCCTGATTACCTCCTGTATACTACACAACGCAGGACATACGATGAAGCTGACACTCGACCCGATCCAAAAAATGTTCGCACAACTGAAGAATCAGATGAAAAAGGGCAAAAAAAACGTACAACGTATTCCCAGCTTAAGGAGAAGATGAAGAAGCCATCCGCCTTCCCAAGTTGATCGATGAAGTTACGTCCTTTTGCTTTGGCCAAGCAAATCACACGAACCGCTACCACAACTGATTGTTCCGAGCCAACTGGACGAGCCAATGAACAACTGTCCACCTGCCAGTGAAGCAGGTTGAGACACGGTGAGGAGTCCTGTCAGCCCAATGCCTCAGCTGTGCCAGACTGCTCCAGACTGATCCCCATAGAAAGGGTAACCAAAGTAAAAACAGAACAATCCCTTTTCTTATTAATCTAGAAATTTGATACCAAGCCTGGGCAGAGGTTAAAGGTATACTATGCAACCGGGGTTGATTTTCCAGCGAGGCTCCCCCCAGAGGGCGAAAGTAAAAGTGCACTGTCGTAAAGATGCTCAGCTGTTCTGGTTTCTCCGTCAAGCCAGGCGCGGTTGTTTTGAGCTTAGCAGACAGGCGAACGCAACGAAAAGTGGAAAAAACGGCAGTACAAACAATGACTAACACAGTGAAAGTATGAATATCAGGTTTCCTGCAGCGCTATGACGAGGCGGCCGCGGCGTCCGCCTCGTCGAACTCATGCTACCGCCTCGCCAACATTAAAAAAAAAAATTAATTATAAAATTTAATAATAATAATAAAAAACTCGATATGCTTGCATGTTTATTTGACGTTAACACGCGGTTCTTTGTTGCTTTCGCGCGTGCGTATAGTGAATGGCAGGGCAAAAACACATGGAGTTCTCGCCGTAAAGCGAGGCCGACTCTCGCGGTCTTGCACCAGACTTCTGAGCCTGTGGGTGCGGGCCGAGGGCTCCTGCAATTGCAAGTACGGTATTTCCCCCACAGACCACCAGGGCGGCCGAGAAAACCTTTGTTCAACCTGAAATGACTCATTTAATCATCCAAAACGGTATGGAACACATTAATTAATGAAAAATGTTGCATAGTATGCCTTTAATTAGAAGTAGGTAAAGCTGATATTTTCCTCCAGAAGGGGTTTGTTAAAATTTGTTCTGAAAATGTTGCATTGTGTGACGGAGTTCGTGTGATAAGCTGTTTATTGAGTTTTTGGTGTTTGTGAAACAGCCACGCTCTCTCTCTCTCTCTCTCTCTCTCTCTCTCTCTCTCTCTCTCTCTCTCTCTCTCTCTCTCTCTCTCTCTCCATTTCCCCTTTGTTTCTGCGGGTTTTGTTTGAAGCTCACTGTTATTAGCCAATTAGCCCATTGTTTCGGACTTGGTCCGGCCTCTTCACCTTCCCTTGTGGCTTGTGAAAGCTAACTGTCTTTAGCTGGATAGCTTACTGTCTAACACACTGCATCCTCAGCTAAAAGCTACCAAAGCTAACTGTCACTAGCTTGTTAGCTTATTGTCCAGACTAGGGCCACTCTTTTTCTCCTCCCTCTTGTGCCCTACTGAATCTAGCTGTTTGTTAGCTAGCCTATTGTCTGAGTCAGCCAGCCATCCTGAGTCTCTTAGCTATAGGCTACAAAAACGAACCATTGTTAGCGGGTTAGCCTATTGTCTCAATCAGCCCGCCAATTTGAGCCTCTCAGCTATGGGCTGCCAAAGCTAATCCTTGTCAGTGGGCTTGCTATCCACCTTATTTTCAACGGAAATACGGAGGCAGTGAGTTGCCGTTTTTTTGTGCGAGACTTCCGGCCGCTCACTTCCTGTCAGTGGGTAGCTAGCTGAAAAGCGACTCATGCAGCTACTTTGTCTCAAATTACTTGTCTTTATGACTTCGAGGAAGACCGGGATCGTTTGTACGGTTAGAGGCTGTCATAATAACGGGTGTAAAAGAAAGGTTAATGTGGAGAAGAAGTGTTTTAATCATCGACCGTGTACAAGAGCTGCGGATGCGTGGCGTCCTACTTCATTTACCCTCAGCCGAAGAATGAGGAATCTCTTCGCCTTGTGGTTAAAAGCTTTAAATCTGAAGAAACCACCGAAGCGACCGTATGTTTGTTCTTTTGTGGACAAAAGACAGACAGAAGAGGACACGTCGCCAGAAAAGTGTCTGGGCTGCGAAGTTCCATTAACAACAAAAACACGCAATGAGGAGAGCAGACACAGGTAAGCTAAGCGATGTTTACATTAGCCATCTTTTACTCTTAATTCCTTAGTTTGTGCCACTCCTCATAAAACATATGCTTTCACATGAAGCCAGCGCCTTTTAGCTTTGTTCCCTTTTAATCCCTGCTGGTATCTCTATGGGGTTCCGTTTATAAAGTTATACAATAAAAGATTAAAGGCGTGGTTCAGTTTTCATATATTTGTTATTCATAAATCTATAAATAAGTCACAGTTCCAAGTTAAATATTTAAATAACAAGCCTAATATTTAGCTCCAAATTAAACTAAACTAAACATTTAATTTGTAGTAAAATATTTAATTTGAAAATAAATGCTTGGTTTGCATCTTAATATGTAGTTTAAATCTAAACATTTAGCTTTGAAATTAAATATTTTGTTTGGAACTGTGACATTTACAAATGAATAACATGGCAAAAATCTGACTTTAAAAATGAACACCCAATTTTTCCTCTTATCACAGTAAAAAGCCCAAAGTTTTGCAGTTAGAACTTAACTGTGTACCCTTACAAATGACATCCCAGGTACTAGCACAGGCTCTTTGTAAAAACTGGAAGGAATGTGTGTGATATGAATATTTGAATGAGTAATGATGCAGGTGCTGCTCTATTAGCTTGGTGTTAACGAAGTTTTAAGTAGTCTTGATATGTTTTATGCTGTTTGCTAAACTGATTGTGGGTTTATGTTTGACAGATGACATCCTCTGTGATGCAGAGGCTGACCGGACCGCTCCATAATCAGAGTCACCTATAAATAACGATGCTGAAACTACAGGCACTGATGATCACACCTAGGAGAAAAGAAGAAGAAAATGTATGTGGCAGGGAACACACTGGCTTCCTGGAGTATTTTCGTCCTGGTGATGAAGTGACGGCAGACAGAGGCTTTACCATCGGAGATCTGCTGTTTGAGAGGAGATTTAACCTTGTTCTACCAGCATTCACTTATAAAAGGAGGGCAGTGGTGTGATGAGGATGTATTTGCCACAAAGGAGGATTGCAGATGTCCACATACATGTGGAAAGATTTATCAGGAGGCTCAAAGTTTTCACAATAATCTCCCAGACTGTAACTATCAACTTGGTTTATAAAATGGACACAATCTTTAGAATCTGTGCAGCTCCTGTGAGCATGCAGGAGAAATCATACATGAGGAAGCAGAGAAGTTTACATGTCAAAAAGATCCTGATTAGTTATTTTACTGTAAACCAGAGGGATTATAATACACAAGAACGTGTTTTGGATTTCTGCTTTTAAATATTTCTTATTTCCAGACTATTTAAGTGTTTACTTATACAAAAATTGTGTCCAACTACAATGTGTATTATTACATTTTGCAATCCATTTCACTTGCATATGTAATTTGTATTTATTCATATTTTGATCAAGTGGATGTTGACTTAGCACATGTAAAGAACTAAAGTGTATCTTATGTACATAAACTGGCAAGAAGATGCAGTTTTTCATTTATTGAATTTATGCAATTTGTTTTCACTAAATGTAATTACATTGTTAAGTTTAAACATTTCACTTATAGCATATTTGTAGGCCATTTAATTCTTTGAGGTGCAGGAAACATCCATCTTTCAGCCTTTTGGAGATGGCGCTGCTCATCTGTGGAGGACAATCCAGTCAGACCTTTGGCCACGGCAAACTGCACCTTTTAACAAAGTTAAAGAAATGGTTCCTTTTATTTAAATTACAGTACTTGGTGTCATATTTATATGACAATATGGGTAGTTTATAGTGATGACTATAAACTGTCCACATTTTCTAATTACCTTCCTGATATATATATATATATCAAATTGCCATTAAAGATTAGACTGTTATGAATTACAATGGAGGACTTACCTTTAGAGAAAGGAAGAGGTGGTGTGCTGACAGAATATTACCCAAACTTGAATGACCTTAACCCCCGCAGCATCAATGAACAAGAGATCAGATTTTTACCTATCTTTAAAAGATGTGCAATCTGTTGATTAAAAAATAAAAACGTTTTCATATATCAAATTTTATTTGTTCGAAAGGTGGATTGTTTCATTCGGTCTGCCATCTTGAACTCTGGGCTGCCACAGCTAGCAGCCGTTAGCCAGCTGGCCTGTTGTTTTGAGAGGTCATTACACAGCCACATTTATTTCAATGCTGTTTACAGCATATTTGCTGTTATTTTAATAGGAATATTACAATGTTTAATTAAGTGAAGCTTAATTAACTACTTGCTGTTCCTGGGGACTCTTTGTCTCAGTGCATACCTGCATCGACTGGGCAAGTCTGTTTCTGTCTGAATCATCTTGTCACCTGCTTGTTCCTGCTAACATCATGTGGTCATCTGCCTAATCCTGCCATCATCACCTGGTCAACCCATGTCAGTCATCTCTTGTCGTCATCAGTCAATCCTGCGTGCCTGTTTCTCCTGCCACTCTCTTATTTGAAAAAAATCAACATTTTAAAGAGCTCACCCTGAGTCCGGTTTGAATATCGGGTTCCCTGAGCATAACATGATATACATATAGACATTTTCTTTTTCTTGTGGTTAATGATTAGTGATTAAAGCTAGGATCGGTGATTTTTGGTCTTAATACTTTCTACTGAGGCCTTTCTCTTCTTCTCATAAACATGAATGCCGTTGGCTTCATGCGACTCTCAATCATGTTCAAAGACTACGGCGAGAGCAGTGGAGCTACAATGAACGGCTAACACTTAACCTAGCCACTAACCTAACCGGATACATAAACACTAGAAGTGAGCATGCACAGCCAGCAAGCGGAAACTAGCACGGACATTGTCGTTACCTGAGCGTGCAGAATCATTGGTATGTGGGACAACCGATAAATATGGTGATACCCAGAACTTCAGGGACAGGGGGGAATGAAAGCAAGAACAAAACTTTTTAAATTCATGCCCTTCGGAGCTAGGGGCATTAGTTTTTACAGGCCTGCAGCTCCCAGGACATAGGACACTAACCTCCTTTTTATGAATAGACAAGGTATTTACTACTACCAGGATGGAAGGACCATTTTACCCTGTATTACAAAATGTGTTCTGAACAGGATTACCAACTATAGATTTAATTTCTATTGCAGTTATAAGATAAAGTTGTCAACGTTTACTGGTGGCCAATACCACTCAGTTTCACAACTGGTTTAAACACCCATCTTTTTATGGTAAACAAGATTAATAATAGTTCATTAATAAGCCCAATTGTTAGTTATAAGCATTGAAGGCTAGTAACCCTTAATCACAACCATTTGAATTTTTTTTTGTTGTTACTTACTTTTGATTAGAATAATGCATTGTTAACTATAATTTACAATTATTAATATTCATAATCAAGCAAGTAAAATACACAACAGTCCTGTAACCAGCGGGTTGTCTGTGAATGTGTAGAAGAATGACTGTGCACAGGTGTAAACGTGTACATGAATAACTCCACGTAGCGTAAAGCACTTCAGGATCGTCAGACTTAAAGTACAGGCCTTTTTACCATTTATGTGTTACTGTAGATGCCACTTTAATGCCAATGTCAGGGACCTTTGGCAAACTTTACTCATTTTATTTGTCAGGGTTTTGTTTACCGATGAACTCAGGACGCACACACGGGACTAAAAGTTTGAGTCTTTATTGAAGGAAGTATGCTGGGTGGTGAATGATGAAGACCGGAGGTTCAGGACTGCAGAAAGTCAGGGATGAATGTGATGGCAGGAGCTGACGACTATCCAGGCAGCCGGGAATGCTCAGAACTGCTCGGCTAGCAGCCTCAGTAGCCACAGCAGGTTAGCAGTTCGTTTGCAGACACCAGGACACAGAGCTGAGCTTCACCAGGGCGGCTAGTCAGGTTAGCAGAACTTAGGAGACACCAGAGCACAGAGCAGAGCCTTTCCAGGATGGCTAGTCCAGTTAGCAGTTCTCTGGAACAGGCCTTTGTGTGGTAATGGTATAAAGCTTGTTACTCATCATTACTCCAGACTTTTTGAATTGAGAAAGCTTCCGGGAGAGGAAGCGAAACGTCTTCAACTACGGAAAACAAGTCCAGTTGCTTTGTTTTTTACCTTTTTTTTGGAATGACCATGACCTGATGACTGAGAATCTTCACCAGCATACAGTTCTCTGGAGACACCAGGACACAGAGCAGAACCTCTCCAGGAACAAACAGTGAACAAACAGTCTTTAGAGTGACTGGCAGGACTAACCTTAACAACAGGAGCAAAACAAAGCTTCCAAGGCAAAACGGGGACTGGCATGGAGAGGTGTGGAATGATGACGGCCCAGTGCTGAACTGAAGGCAGAGGGAGGTTTAAATAGAGCACTTAAGAGGTGGAACAAGGGTCTGGCTAATTAGCTGGTAAATGATTATCAGGTGTGACTGACTGCTGAGGAGGTGAAGTGAAAATTGACAGAAAATAACTGATGACTGAAAACTAACAATAAATAAAGTCAAACCTAACCCAAAAGAGATGAAAAAATGAAAATAACAGAAAAACAAAGCCAAACCAAAACTCAACCATGACATTATTATTTTTACATTTTTATAATTTAGGCAAGTATTATATCTCTATTTTATAATTAATGTGTTTTAGATGTTCATTGCACCGTGGGTTTGGGAATGTTGTAATTTCAATCCTGTGTATGCCATGTACATATTGCAGATTTTGACAATAAATTTGACTTTGACTAACTAACAATGATAAACAGCTGGAGTGTTTCCAGTTCTCACTTTGCATCACAGTAACTGTGTGTAACTAAAATGTGACTCTTTTAATAAACAGCATGTGAAGTATGGATTTATATTGTTTGTTCAAATGGACCGAATTCATGCTAGCCTTTGATCCAGACTATTTAAAAGTATCCAACTGACACCACATAAAAAATGAAATAAAAAAACTCTAAATAAATATTGCTTAGATATTTTTGTTGGTGCATTTCACAGTTTGGTGGAATCTTATAAGGCTTGCCAGGGGGAGACATCGGGGAGATATTAACATGACTTTAATGACCAATAGGTATCCTTCTTTGCATTAAAATGCAGATGTAAAGCAGAGCATTGAGTTTGCCACCACTCATCACTGTGTGATGGATTTGCATTAAATTTGGTTTCACGCTTCAAACAGATGTCCTCTTAATAAATCAAAGGTCACCACATGAACACTCATTCAAATCAAATAAAACGCTTCCTGCTTATAATAAGGAGTTGCATTTCAAAACACACACTTTCAATTAATTTTGCTGCTTTAGTTCTTTCAGAAGCGTTGCAGCTAGAATGCCAAAGGTCTGCAAGGCTGTAATTGCTGCAAATGGAGGATTGTTTGATGAAAGCAAAGTTTGAAGGACCAAACTATTATTTAAAGTACAAATGATTATGTCTAACCTTGTTAATGTCTTGACTATATTTTCTATTCATTTGCAACACATTTGAGTAGTAAAATGTGAGCTTTCTTGGACCCTGAACATTTGAGCAGTATGGCATAGTGTCTGCCTCTCTGTCTCTCTCTCTCTCTCTCTGACAGACAGATATGTATTCCACAGTCTTTTAAGATATTAAGATTACTTTAAGGTAAAAAAGCAGACAGTTGATATTTCTACAGAAAACCATCCTGTGGACATTTAGATTTTAGACACTTTTCATATTCCATCCATCCAGAGTATGCCTGGTGATGAAGTCATTTTCCCCATGATAATACACCTTGCCACATAGCAAATAGAGTCAGATCAGTTTAATAACAAGGTCAACTAACCATATGGTTCTCAATCCCTCTGAAAATGTAGAGTGTAAACTGAAAAACAATCCTTCACTCTGCAACACTGATCTGTCTGCTGCTGCAGGAGAATATTGGTAACTGTTATTTTTATAGTTATTTCCTGCACTTGATCTGAGGAAGAAGATTCTGCATTAGCTAAATATTGTGTCCTTACATTTTTAAGTATCTTCTGGAAATCCCAAACGTTATTTATCTGGACTTCTTTTCCTGTTTCTTAAAGAGCGTCATGACATAACCCATGAAACACTGACGTTGTTTTGAAGCTTGAGCCATCATTATGAAATTAATTAAAAATGTATTGTTTTACTGCGTGTTACTGCGACATTTCTCTTTGGCCAGTCCGGTTCACATTACACATAATGAGGCAAAAACCGACAAACAGGCAATGAACAAGGGTTAAAGTTTTTTTCTTCTTGTGAGGGAAACCTTACAGATCCAACTTCAACAAATGATTGAATTGTTAAACACATTAAAACATGCTTATGCCACAACACAAACGCAAACGCACTTACTAGATAACTTCACTCTCAACAAACTATGATCCCAATCCAACCTGTCAGGGGCTATCGATCTCCATTTCAGCACACCCTCCTCCATGCAGTTCCCATATTGTACCCCATTAACACCATATGTGTTTGCGTAGCTGGCATAGATGCCCCATGAATGGAACCCCCCAAAATTAGAAGGGAGCAGAAAGATCCCAGAAATGGGTTACGGGACAGGGGTCGTCACGGCAGCTTTGTCGCTGGGAAAGCTCCCATTGACACAGTGATGGAGCAGGAGGACAAGGCTGTGATGGGGGACGGGTATCGTTAATAGCAGTCACACTGAGGCTGTCAGTGGGACGTCCCGGTGCCACATGCGGCCACATTACCCTGTTCACACGCGCACGTCAATGATGATATGTGGGCAATGCAGTAGGGCTTTGTGAGCCTGAGCATGATTGAAGGCAGATGATGTAGGCATGCAATCTGTTTAATACAAGTCTGCCAAAAAGCTACAGTATATTGCACTGTAGGAGGTTTGCATTGGGATGTATGCTCTCAATTTATGTCTTAGAAACTCAACTAGGACAGAAAAGATCCTAGTGATAATACATTCATCTTATCTCTTATTTGAGAAAATGTAGTTTCTGAGTACATCCATCACCCTATGTATACCATATACAGTAAATAGAGTGTATGCAGTGCCAGGAAAGGATTGACAATCTTCAAGCTTTCCCATATTTAGTATTTTAGTGGAATATTATGTGATAGAGCAACATAATGTATTAAAAAGTAAAAGAAAGAAAAATGTGATACATGGTTTTAACAATGTTTTTGAGTAATAAGAATCTGATAAGTGTGGCATGCATGTGTATTCAGCTCCTGTGAGGCACCACTTTGTAGAGCCACCTTTTGATGCAGTTGCAGCTGCAAGTCTTTAGAAGTATGTCTCCACCGGGTTTGACATCTGTTGAGTTCAAACTTAGTCAGACTGGATGGAGAGTGAGTGTAAGGATCAATTCTCAAGCCTTGCAACAAAATTCCAGTTGGATTTAGGGCTGGGCTTTGACAGGACCATTCAATGCAATGAATATGCGTTGATATAAACCATTCCATTGTAGCTCTGGCTGGATGTTTAGGCTTGTTGTTTTACTGGAAGGCAAACTTCCACCCCAGTTTAAGGTATTTTGCAGCCTCTAACATATTTTTTTTCAGCCTCTAACATATTTTCTACCAAGACTGCCTTTTGTTTATCTCCATCAACTCCAACCAACTTCTCTGTCACTGCTGGAGAAACGCAGGCACATGGAATGATGTGTCCAAGTTAATGTGTAGAGCTGGTTTTATACCACTCATGTTTTGCATTAGGGTTAAAGAAAGTTTTATTTTGGCCTCATTGGACCAGAGCAGCTTGCACATGTTTGCTGTCTAAAACATGAAAGCAAGACTTCAAAATGTTTCCTTTCAACAATAACTTTCTTCTTCCATTAGGACAGATTTGTGAAGTGCACACTAACATCTGTTAAGTCAATATATTCTTCCACCTAAGCAATCTGTGAAAGCTATCCTTACCCAGCCGTCAGTTAATGTGGGCGGCCAATGCCTCGGTACCTTTGCTGTCTTGTCATCCTCTCTCCATGCTCTGATGATGGATTGAACAGAGCTCTGATATGTCCAAAGTTGTTTTAGGACCTAAACCTGCTTTAAACAGAACCACAGCTGTAAACAAACCTTTGAGACCTACAAACAACAAATTCATTGATACTGAGATTAAATAAAATAAAGGTGGACTCTCAATGATTTTGAAATTCATTAATCACTCGATTAAATACAATGAAATTTGTAGTTAAAATGTGACAAACTCTGGATATTTCCAAGCCACCATACGCCTATGAAATGTCATCAAAAAGGCCTAGTTTCACCACTTTGAATCCTTACATCATATTTAGGTTCTGATAACTAATCACTCGCCGTTTGGTATTTCAGGACAGACTTTTTTTTTTTTTAAAACACACTTTGAATAGATTATGTGAAGTTCTTTTAAGGTATTAGCTGTCAAACTGGGTACAGAGAGATCCTTGGCAGGCAGCTCCTTTTTGAACAGAGGGGCATTGATGAGCATCACCAGCACTCCAAAAAAGCAACTGCAGAATGAAAGAAAAGGTGGATTCTGCTCTCTTGGTAATAGGAAGCTGCAGATTCCATGTTTAGGGTTCTGGTGTTATCAGGCGGTATATAAAGTCAGTTCCACTTCGATCAATGTAGTTTATTTTGCCGACTGCTACAAAGAAACCAGCCGACTGCTTCCATTTATTCAGCAGAACGTGGATCCGTGTTTAGATCCTGTCAGGCTGTGTATTTGTTTCATAAATGTGACAGATTCGAGGCACACGGCAGGAGTTTGGCTTGTCCCATATTCACTTCTCCTGAACCATCCTGTAAGTGAGCGTCTCTGCATGTCAGCTGACATTTTCTCTGTGTGTGATGTTAATGCTTAAGACAGGAACAGTAAGCCTTCTTTGAGCCCTTTACACAGCCACCCTGACTCAAAGCCTCCTGGGATGATTATGAATCTAATAATTAAACATTTATTGCCAACAACACCTGCTCTCTACCTCCCCTCTGGACCCCCAGGGACCCCATCACATAGAGAGGGAGGAGAGGAGTGAGAGCTGGAGGGAGGGACACAGGAGGAGCTAGAGGGAGGGGTTGGAGAGCGGAGAACAATCCAAAGGGGTCAGCATCACATCGCTGGATTCTTTTACAGCGGCGAGAGGCTGTTGTTCAGTGTGACGGCAGACGGACAGCATGTGAAGTTATTTCATCTCAGAACAATAGAAACAAGGAGGACATCCCGGTCTGATGCTTGGAGGGAGTCAGAGCAGGACCACCCACCTCCCCTACCCTCGGCTGACAACCAATTAAAACCAACTTGATTCCTTTTCTGTCCACTTTTACACTTTTCTGTTTAATCTTCTCCAAGTGTGGAAACGTCAGAGGAGCATCATTACTGCACTTCTCAGTACAGAGGAGGCTAAAGAGAGTCTGCTGGGGGAACAGTGACATTTAGGAGGAGAGGGAGCCCCACTGAAAGGGGGACTGCAGGTCCCTCTGGGGGGCACCATGCTGCGCTACCTGATCAAGACCCTGCTGCAGATGAACCTATTCACCGACACCATCCGAAACCCGTCCAACGGCACAGATCTGTTCTTCAACGAGTCTCTGCCTGCCTTTAACAGCTCTCTGCTGGACTGGGGAAACTTCTCGGGCTCCAACGGTGAGTGCATGCAGGGTTTCTACATCTTTACCTGCTGTGACAGCACGATTTGTTTTAAACAAAGCCCACTGTGGGTGAGCTGTGGAACAGTGTGGGGATTCTCCTGAGAAAACAAGTTAGCAAGAGTTAACTCCCCTGAGCTGGCTGGATGGAATTAGATTCTCTGACAGAATTCAGTATAAACTGCTCTCAGATCAGATCTGCCCACAGAACGTCAGGATGATCCTGTTATGTCATCCAGATAATGAGAATAAATGTTAACATGTTCTTCCTGATTCCCCTGATGGCTGAGAGAGATGTTATCATTGGGCAAACCTCTCCTCCACGTCCTTTTCTGTCTTAGTCCTGTGGAAGATGTCTGCTAGCAGAAGAAACATCTCTGAACGCCAGGAGATCAGGGCTGTAAGTGAAATGTGACAGGGAGCCGTTTTACCTCCTAACACAGTGTGGACTGCAGGAGCATCAGCAGCAGCCGCTTTGCTCTGGTAAATGAAGCTGTCTGCTGTCTGCTGTCTGCTGTCAGCGCCGCTGGCTTGGAGTTGTCACTTCTCCTTAACTTTTTCCACTGGGCTTCACCTTCTGTCAGTCTTCCTGCACTGGGCTCTGCTCTGTTTCTGGGGAAAATCCAAAATGCCTATTTTTTTATTATTATTTGTGCAGAAGAAATTGTGTCGAAAACTATGCATGCATGCATGAGCTAATGATCTAATGAGGTGTACCTACACTGCGTGTTCCTGTAATGGTTTGACTGCATATATGCATTCCTATGAGCGCACATGTAAGTGTGTGTGCATGTTCAAAAGGCTCAGTTAAGTCAGCACATCACCTATGCCTGCTGTAATGAGCACACTGGCTGTGATTCCATGTCAATGCATACCAATGACAGCGGCTTTCACACACACACACACACACACACACACACACACACACACACACACACACCATGGTCAGGTGCATGTAATATATTCGGTGCATTCTGTTTGGTTTAAAGGTAATAATTTCATTCAGCCTTCTTCCCTGTTCCAGTTTTGCGCTGGTTTTTGAAACACCCTGCTGTTTCCCAGCTTGTGTCCATCAGTTGATAGTGAAGAGCCGGCCATCAACAGCTCTCTGTGTGTGCGCCACTTTTGCGGATGTAATTTGTTACAGATGGGAGTAAGATTGTGCCTTTGATGAGTGGACGCGGGCGACGGAGCGAGCCCAGCTGCCCATCTTTGTAAGGAACTTCAAGAAGCACTGATCCTGCCTCGTTTTATCGCTTCTCACATGACGCCCCCACAGTTCTTTAGTTTTTGTTCTTTTCATCCCCAAGCTCTAATGGAGTGTAGATTGACTGTGGGGCTGACTCTGGAGATCTATAGAGAAAGTAAGCATGAGAGGAAATGGGGAACAATGAATCCATTGAGGGGAATCTATCTGAGACAGATCAACTCCGACCGGCAGGCTGATAGACAGCCGTGCTCCATGAGCATCTGGGCTGATATTCCTCAGAGCTCAGAGAAGCAGAGTCCTCTCCTGGTGATGGCACCAATAAATTCAGCCTGCCACAATGAGGAGTGAGAAAGGAGAAATAGATCTGCTAATCAGTGAGATGAAGAATAGATAGCTTTTCTATTACCAGAAGGAATATAGACTGACCACATGAAGACAACCAGACTGCTTAGAAAATACTGATATCTCATTTTCTGCTCACAAAACAAATTGATGTGGCTGATTTATTTATCTGTTGTTTTATGTGTTTGACTCAACTTCTCTCTGCTGTGTTTCTCTATATGGATGTTTGAAAGTGTTAATAATAGAGACATATCTGCGTGGCCATTATGTGCTGATCTATCAGGGTGGTGTGTGTGTTGGGGGGGGGGGGGGTGTCTGGCGGCCCCTGGTCGAACTGTGGGTATCCAAGCAAAAAAAACCCGATAGCAAGACAGTCGGCGGTCAGCCGAGCCAGTTGACCTGGAGCTCAGTGGGAGGCTCAATGAGAAAATCAATGAGGCCCAATAACCAATTTAGGAAATAATGGACACTGCACTCAAACATGGAATCACTACAGTGGACTGCTGGGTCTGCCCATTTTGGCCATCGCTTCTCTACCTCACTCTTCCTCATTTCTTCTCCTACAACCACTAAACAGGAGTATGCCTGACGGATCTGACAGCTACTGAACTGCCTCACATTTCCTTTGAGGGAGTAGGAGTGTCTTTAAGGCATATTAATAAAGAGGAAGTCACTGAAAAAGATTTGAAATTTAAAGGATTGCATTTTACTGTTTTTGTTACATGATCAATTAAAGATGAGCTTTTTTACATTTTATGTTGTACAAATTATTGTACATTTAAAAAGGTAAATGAATGTTAGTCATCAAAATTATAACAATTTTATTCAAGCCTGTTGTTTTCTAAATTAAGCATTAACTACTTGACTTTTGGTTAAAAAAAAATCTAATCTTGAAATTTAAACTTTAACTCAGGATTTCTGTCTACTTAGCTGTCCAGCATAGCAGAAATGTTCATTTGTGCTGAATTATAAAAGAATATTTATCAAGTCAACAAAAGTCAAGAACTTGATAGAGTTTCTGTGTTGGAACAAGGATTGAAGTTTGTACCCGGCTTTCCCATGGTGCTGATGCTAAGGCCAAAACTTTCTACACTGGACCACATTTTAGTTAAGTTTGCTTGATTTCAAAAGTTTTTGTTTGTGTTTTCTATTTCATTGCCTGAAGCACAACTAATACTAATTTTGTTTTTCTTTTGCACCTGCAGGATAAAGCAGATAGGGAGCTCAAGCTTAATGATTAGTTAGAAGTTCATTCATTTAGTACATTTCAGTTTGAAGTTAAACTCATTTATTTGAGGTTGATTTTTGCTGCAAATGAAATATATATATCGATTTAAATCTAGCAAAATGAAATGTGCACAATCAAATTTTGTTGGCGAATACATAAATTTTTGTCAGGGTGTGCAAATAACTTGCGTAGCTCTTTGCACAGCTTCAAGTATGGAGGAACAATTACGTATTATTTGGACTATAAAATATATATATATATATATATATATATATATATATATATATATATATATATATATATATATATATATATATATATATATATATATGAATGAGTAATATAAATAATGACTCATACTGACCAACATGAACTGAGGAGTAAACATTACTGTCTATTGCCACAAGAGGGTGCTCTAGCTTTGTGAAAACTATATGCCACTCCTGTACTACTTATTGAAATATTAACTTATTAATGACAAAGACTGAACTCGTTTGTATGTTCTTTCACTGTTTCAGTACGGGTTCAGGCAGCAGCGCATTGTTTGTTGCAGCTGGAAGAGAGAGCTCAAACTGCAACAGAACCTCATTAATGGGCTGCCCGTGAAGCTAACAACAGCTAGCGCTAGCTTGAAGGTCTGTTGTCCAGGCGCTTTACAGCTTCTCTGATGCACATGAACTTTATGTTGCTCTCAAACATCCGTGTCATACTGTTATCTTATCACATAGCACTGTTACGCTCATAGTCTAAATTCAGCGTAAGTTTGACAACTTTCAGCATAATGGGCTGACATGCTTGCTGGTTGGAGATGCTAATTTACCCCATTCATCCTCCCAGGTTCCATATTATTCAGCCAGTTGTGGATGCAGCTGTGAAATTTAATAAATTGGCTCACCAGATTAAATGTCAGTCTTTAGTCGGAGATTGTGTGAAATAAATCAGAATAAGAAGTCTCACTTTAACCTAAATCTAGGTTTTTGTCTCTGTTGCATTTTTGGTTAAAACAAGTCAGTCCTTTAATCATGAAGTTATTCGCAGTAGGTAGAGTAGCCAGGAACTTTACTTAAGTAAGCGATACTTGAGTCATAATAGGACTCAAGTAAAAGTTAAAAGTACAGTGCAGTAAAACTACTCCTAAAAGTAAATGTTGTTCAAAAAGGTACTCAAGTAAATGTAACTGAGTAAATGTAACTAGTTACTACCCACCTCTGTTCCGGAGCAACTTATAGTCCAGAAAATACAGTATATATCTTTAGGTGGTTTTTGTAGATTATCTATGTGTAGTCAATGTGTTATTAAAGCATGACTGTAGCATTTTAAAAAACTACGGACAAACAGAATCCCTGACATATGATATAGGCTAATTGATACAAACAGGCAATATTTTACCACTTTTCATCCTTGAAAAGTGTGCCGTTACTGGTGCATGTCTGATGCAAGGGCTATTGAACAATTCTCATACCACGACTCTGAAGGTTTAATGAGGTCACGACTCATTAAAGCTGCTGAATGTTGACAGCAGGTTTAATGACATGCAAAAGGGCGAAACTGAAAACAAAATAATCACTACAATCAACATTGTAACTTAATATGCACTTATAATCAGTATTTCTACTGTTTAACAATGCAGATACATCTAATTATATGTACTTGTACACTACAGATGCTATCTTGAAAGGCATTGCAACGCATTAGTATGTAACTTCTTGCACAAAAACAAAGATAAAGATTAATATTTTGGGACATATCAGCGATGCAACCTTGAACAAAATATGTGTGCAGTTTTCTTTCTAAGAAAAGACTAGTGATGCACTGATTCATTTCTTTTCGATCCAATCCGATCCGATTCCTGGGCTAAGCGTGTCGGCCGATACCAAGCCGATACTACTGTTGAATGAATAAACCTTGCCATGTGAGTGAAATTATCAGGCTGGAAATAAACATTGAAAAAGTTCTGCATGTTCTTTAGCATGGTGCTTTGGGGGGTGCTTATTTAAGTTTGTTGTGTTGAATTTACCAACCTAATGACCCCCCTCGCAGCTTATGCATTGCATCAATGTGTATTATATCTATGAAAAAAAAATTAGTGGATCGGAACGCTGGATCAGCATCAATCATCCGATATCCGATCCATGTATCGGAGTGGTGCATCTCTAGAAAAGAGCATGTCATTCTAAAGGCACCATCACCATTTTGCTTGACTGAGGGTTACTTCCATTCCATAAAGTCCCTAAGATGCAACACCTGAACTTACTGTTTGATTACGCTATAAACACAGAAATAATGGACTGAATTCCAAGGGATTTCACATTTCTAGACCAATGTTTCACAACTTGATAACAGAACAAAAAGAACTAGTTCAACATAAAGTTCTAAATAAAGATAAAAATGATTTGATTTCTGTTTATAGTTCACCACATAAATATATGTGGATGTAAATATAGCTTTACGTCTCCAACTCATACTAATTCTTGTTTAATTACCATATTTTGTCTAAAACAAAGTTAAACAGTTTTGTGACATTTGTAACAAAAATTTGTCTTTTTACCATTAGGTGTTTTTTTTCTTTTCTTTTCCTCTTCATTGCACGGTTAAAAACCGTAATGGCCAAACAGTGAAAGATGAAGTTGTTTGGGACAGAAGCGCTCACTCATTTCACTTTTTGTTGATAACTCATGTCCGTATGATGCATGGTTTATTTGTATGCTTCTTCAACCACCAAAAACAAAATAAATTCAGATTAATTGTCCTGAAAGAGTCACCCACCATGGAGTCCCTCTGCAATCAAACATTGATTCTGTCTCAGCACATTAACGACAGAGATGTGAAACACAAGACGATCAGAAACTACAGTCTGTCTTTGCTCCATCTCCTGTCCATAAACAACAGAAAACGGGGAAGAATAAAAGCCGTCAGTGAAACCTGATAGTTCTAATAGTTTATGCTTCAGGCTTCAGTTAGCAACCTTACTCATGAAACAAAGTCAAAGTTACAGCAAAGCTGAACTGTGGCTCTGCTGCCGGTGCCCACCCAGATAGTCAGCAGACATTGAGCGGTGCCTTGAGAGGAAATGCTGCAGGTCTTTCTACATGAAATATCCAGAGGTTGTTCCAGAAAAAACACAGATAAACACTTTCATTCAGCCCCAAACAGAGTCCTGGTAGATGATGTCAAAATGAGCTGGGCTACGTTCTCCACTTAGAAAAACGACTTTATCCAAAATGTGAGCTCCACTCATGAATCTCCTGATTCTCCTCTTTTCAGCAACACAGTGCTGCGCTTTGGCTGCTTGTCTCGCTGAATAAGAATGCTCACAGATGAAAATAGCCATTTGTTGAATAAGTAACTGTAAAAAGCACCAATAATGGACAACTATCCAAAAGCACATGTTGGATTATTTGTCTCTTTTTTCCTTAGATGTGAGTGCGTGTGTGGTCGCCTGTCCTCTGTCGCTCCATCGGTGACGTGGTCAGGGGGGTTCCTGCCTCTCATCCCCTGCAAGGATTGAGCAGGTAGTAGATAGCAGAGCGATGAATGAAGAATATGTTCTCACGTTGAACTGACCTGAATCGTATCTTTGTGCCCTGGATACAGCTCCAGATTGGAGAGAATATTTTGTATTCAGAGTCAGTAAGGAAAAGGTGGAAGCTCTGTTATTTTCAGAAGATGCTCAGACGTGTGTTCCCCAGAGAGCAGGTGTCAGAACAAGATCTCCAAGGAACACATTTGTGTTCATGAATCAATATGCAAAACACATCAAACTCCTGTTAAAAAGACTCAAATACCTCTCTTCCCTCGAACTGTTCAGGTGTAATCGATAAAGGTCAGGCCGGGCCTTAAGTAATATTTTCTGTAGGTGGAATGTATGAATAGAGAACCATTAGATAGCAGTGCTTGGAAAGGTAGACGCAGGAACAATGAGCGCGATCCTTCAGTGACAAACCAGTGTTTAACAGGAGTAGTGCAGATCATGGGCAGCTGGAGAAGGCACTGCCTGCTGCTCTGCTGTGTAATTATATGTCTGTGTGTATATGTAAAATAATTCACAGGCACTAATGCGGCCATTTGTCCCTTCATGGAGGTCAAGTAGATTCACCTCTGCTCTTCTCTCTTTAACACTGTCAGAGACTTGGCAGCTCTGTGTCTGCATATTCTCTCTGCAATTATGCTATTTCCATATGCAAATCCCACAAAAGTAGCTCACAACTGCTTTGATTTGTGCTCAAACCAAACTATCAGCAGACTGTTTTTTTTTTTTGTGCAAATCAGAGTTTCACACAATCAAGCCTGTTTACTTACCGTCTGAATTCAGAAGCACATTTTTGGAGGAACAAAAGAGGGGGAAGGCGAGCGGCATGGTGCCCACCAGGAGCTCTGGCAGCAGGGTTAGCCCAGCTTTATCAGGAAGCCCTCAGGTGAACGTTAAACAGAGAGATGTTTGGCGCTAACGCTGCTGTCAGTGTATGCGCTGCGTGGCTGCAGCCGGCTCCGGCAGAGGAGCAGTAGCCTCAAAATAAATAGCACAGGAGACAAAAAAGATCTGTGTCTGCATTCCTGCCTTCTGTAGCTGTGGTTCTCATGTATTTTCTTGGAACGGCTGACTGACAGATACATTATTAATAGATTTCTGGGGAGCATTTGGGAGGACAACCATCTTTAATCATAGTGTGAGCCGACATCCAGGAAGCAGCAGTTGTCTTTCCTAATATCTTCCTCTGCTTGACTCTGCCAGTGTAGCTACCCGGCCATTACCCCACCTCTTGTGTTTTTCAGTAATCCCCACCACATGGACCTCGGAGCTAGATAGAGAAAAGCACAGAAGTGCATGTTAATTCAAAGTCAGCAGGCGTGCAGACGCAGACACAGTTCCCCGTTCGGACACCACACTTCCTGTAAAAGCGGCTTCCAATGGCGGCGCGACGCTGGGATCATTAAACGTGACCTTCTCTCTGAGCTTGTGTTGATGCTGGTGCAGCAGACGCTTTGTAGCCAGGTAGAAAGAGAATCTCTGATGACCAGGGAGGCTTCAGTGGCGGTGGGCCAGACAAACTGGGGAGGAGAACAGGGGAGGGATGTGGACCTCACATTCAGAGGGAAGCCTGACAGAACCACCGCTCAGAGTGAGGTCAGACTTTTCACAAACAATCTCCACAATTTACTGTCACAACCCCTTTATCAATCAGATTTGTTATGCAGGATATTTGCAGATCGTGTGGGAATAGAAGAACAATGGCATATCTAATAACAGTTAACATGAGACCAAATGTGTTGAGTGAAGCATATCTTATGAACCATCAAGACCTCTCCTCCAGTAATTATGGCTGTCAAATCCCTCTCTCACCTATTGTCCTAATCTCAAAGCCAAATCACACTGATTTTCACAGGACGATACCTGAAAGGCTGCGGGTTAATTGATTAACTATTAAATAACTTAAAAAGTGTTAAAGTGTGCAACACAAGGCACAGGTGTAACATTGTGATGGAGATGTCATTATTTTAGATGAGATGTCTTAAAAGCAACTGAAGACCATGAATAATTGTATGTTTTTGATGTTCAATGACAGAACATTTATGAAGCATATTTAAAAATGGTTGTTAGCTATAAGACTTACCTGATCAAAGAGACACTTTAGCAGTGCCTCTGAGCTTCCTCTGCTGGGTTTCATGTAATATGCAGAAATATGTACGTAACTGAGCACTGAGTGGAAATCAGGCTGCATCTGAAGCAAAGATGAACGGTGGAGCAGGAGATAGAGAGGGAGAAGAGCAGAGCAGGAGAGTGCTCTACATATTCTAACAATACCAGCTGCTTCAGTCAGAGTTGGCCTTCTACCTGGTGACTCCATGATGAAGTCAATAGATTTGATATGAGGTTTATGGTTTGGGATCGGATTAGCAAAAAGAAAATGTGGAGAGAGTCTAGATTTAAAATGTCAGCGTGGCTCAATTCTTTTCCTGGAGTATTTTAGGGGAATGGCTGCCTTAAGCCACACTGATGAGTATAATAATGCAGTTTGGCTCCTGCTGTTGACTGAGTTATTGGAATGAATGAAAATGATGTCTTTGCCAATGCAGAGTATTGCTCCACTCGGTTTCAGATGGAAGCAGGCTGGGTGCAACTTGCAGTTTTCTTTTATCGCATTGAAAAAAGGTAAATTCTTCACCTCGTCATCTAGAGCTAAAGTAGGCATCGCTGTGCTTTATCACTCTCTCTTTATATTTAGTCATTGGTATTCTTCTCTTGTTGCAAACTAGCAGGGTGAATTTGAGTCTCCCCTTGCTACGTAATGGACATTTGTAATTGGAGCGTGACAGAAAAAATAGTGAAATGGTATGACTCACTTTCAAAAAGATAGCTCTTTTCTTTATGTTTTGAAGTATTTCTTTACATTCAAACTCCGTGGAAAGTTGCCTATATTCAGAAGGTCTGTTTGGGGCTATGTACTGCAGATAGAAAACAACACAGCTTTAAACTCACTTTGTAAGATTGCCATGATTGTCTAATTTATTCTCATGGAGCTGACATGAAGGTGCAAACATCTGATGCCTTTGTGTCCATCAACATCATGGACAGCTTGCTGCTGTACTGAGGGACGGGTATGTGAACACACAGCAGAGGTCAATGATACGTCTCTGGACAGGAAGAAGGTATCTAGGACTGTACTACAGAGAAATCACTTCCACTGAATGAATTCTGTAGATTAACAATCCTAACTTTGAACAGACTAGGCACAAAGCACAAAATGGTAAAGCAGAATAAGAAGCAAGGCGCTTTACAGTGCCTTAAAAAGTATGCCTAACACGCAAATATCCTGAAAGGAAATGTCATGAGTAATATTTATATTTATAAGTCTGTAACCAGCTTCCTTCCAGGATTGTCCTGTATTTAGCTCATCCATGTTTCCCTCCCCCTGGTTCAGAAAAGCCTCCTCACTGCTCCATGCTGCCATTCCTCACTGTGTGAAGTCAGGGTTCAGGTGATGAGCACTGCTAGTTTTGCCTTGATTGTACGTAATAACTATGCTTTTCTGGTCTCGTCAGAGCAGAGCACCTTCTTCCTTTGCTATATCTCCTAGATGGCTTGTGGCAAACAGGAAACAGGATTTCTTATGGATTTTGTTGAACAACAGCATTCTTCTTATCATCTTCCATAAAGGTTTGGTTTATGGAGTGAATGTCAGCTTAACTAAACTGTGAATCTCTAATGTTGCTTGAAAGTTCTCCACAGCTTCATCCCTGACCTGTCTGCTGGGTAGACCCCTTGGTCTACATGATACTGTTTGTTCTCTAATGTTCTTCGCATAAGGTTTACTAATCAGTCGACCTCTGAAAGCATTATGTTGCACTGTATTTCCCTAAGGGGTATCAAAGTCTACCTTGAATTAATTTTGCACCCCACACATTCTTTATTTGTTAAAAAACTAATGATACTGCGTCTTTTCCTCTATTTATCGCAATTATGCACCTCTTTGTGCTGATTTATGAAATAAAATCCCAATATGGACGTTTGTGGTTTTAATGGTACAAAAGGTGTGAAACTTCATGGGGAATGAATACCTATGCAAGACACCGTAGCTCCTACAGCAGGGAATTCTGACTATCCCCAATGTGTCTTTGTTTTTTATTCATTATCTTGGTGTGTCTACTGTAGCACTTCAGCATCCCTGAGGTGTAACGATGCACCACCACCCGTGGATGAGTCTCTGACTCCTCGGATCCATCCCATGATGAACCAAACCTCACCTGGGAAGTTAACAGGCCGCGGCAGAAAAGAGCTCAGTTGTAAACAAACTCTCACCACCCCATGTAAAATGTCAGCGTCCATGATCACATGACTCATTTCAAAGAAATTATACACTTTTAATGATTCATAAGTACGCCCTGCGACAGACCGGTGACCTGTCCAGGGTGAACCCCGCCTCTCGCTCAATGAACCAGCAACCCCTGCGACTCCATGAGGGATAAAGGGGGTCAGAAAATGGATGGATGGATTCATAAGTACAATAAATGCATGTTTTGAATCAATCAAACCAATAAATCATACAGTCCCACTTAATTTTGGATTGCAAAGAGACAAAAAGTAATTTCCCCTGTGGAGGGGCACGTCAATAACCCTCACACTCTTCCTCAACAACTGGCAGTGCAGTGTTAAAGCTGATGGTAGCATCATTCATCTGGGAGCTGCTGGACGAGAAGAGGTCCATCACAGTAAGGGGTGTTGATGACGCAGAGGTCAGCAGGAAAGTTGTGACCTTTAACCCATCTACAAACACCCCTAACCCTCACAATAGGTGAACTGACCCAGCTTCTCTCCACAGAGAGTGTGATGAAGGACCTTCTGTTCTTCCTCCTACCAGGGGATCATTATCTGAGAGCTTTAACGCTTTTGTCTCCATTTTGGGTTGCTTTTTTAAATTTATGTGCCTCAGTCAAAGATTTGGTGTGAACTGATAATGCGGATTAAATTAAATCAATATTGCATCTTAAGTATTGACTAAATTCAACTCTTGCATCATGAAGGATTAAAAATCTGTATGTATTGCATTTTCCATCTTCCACATCAGTTTTTGCCTGTTTAAGAAACAATGGAGTAGAGCGGCGATGAAGGTTGAGGTGCATTATTAAGTTTCACTTTTACATCTTTTAACATTTTCATTTAATCTTCTTGTATTAGTCCTACTATAATCCTTTAATTTCACAGTAGCCAAGAACACCGTCACCACACAAAAAACTACCAGGGAAATAAAGTTCCCTTCTTTTCTCTCTTTCTATGCACAATAACACACACACACACACACACACACACACACAACAAAGTCCTCACTTAACTAGTAAAATGAGCAGACAATATTCACACTCAGCTGTAAGTACGACAACACACACACAAATACATACACCAAGTGTTGCATGTTTTTCCATCTGTAAAATTTCATTCCACATCACAATATCATTTGTAAGTGATCCTGTGGACCCATGGGATGGAAGGAACCATGCAGTGACACAATTAGTCATGCATGCCTCTGAATAGCAGCTCATGGAACCAGGCTGAAAAGAAGCAGGTGGTGGGGGACGTGTTGCATACCTGTTTCCCTGCAAAGATAAAATTAATCATAAGACATGCTCCAATATAAGCTTTTTTTATAGGTATAGTAAACTAACTAAATTTATATAGCACTTTTCTTGCCATACTAGCCACTGAGAATGTTTTACTTTGTAGCCACATTAACCCAGTTCAACTCACGATGGCAAAATAAATAACTTTTATCAGATCAATAAATCATTTAAGGCAGTGGTCTCAAAGTGGAATCTCTGAGGGCCAGTGCCTTCAGATATGTCCCTAGCCCTACACGCCTGAATCAAATGGCTAAAATACCTCACTAGCATTGATCTAAGGGCTGATGTGGACAGCTCCATACCAGGCAATGCCTCATCGGGCCAAGCTTTGTTTGTTAATAATGAACATTTGGATTAATGCATAAATAAAGCATTTATGATTACATTTTATCGATGTCACGAAACACGGCCTATTGTTTTTTTTGTTTTTTTACTTACAATCCCTCCTTGGTGCGCCCGTCCCTTCTAGGTCGACTGAGGTTATCAAATTTATGCTTTTGAGCTGCTTAGAGTTGGAGAGATCACTTTGTTTCCACCTGTGGAATAGATCATTTAGCACAAAAACACAAGGATGGTGCAGAGAAGCAGAGGAACAAAGGCTCAGACACCTACAAGTGAAGCACCTAAATGTGCCAGAATAACCTTTATTCACCACATAAGGGAAAATGTCACTATGTATAGCACCATTGGTAAGGGATATGGATTAAGTAATGGGAGGCAGTAATAAAAAGTACATTTCCATAAAATGTGCAATATTTGTGCTATAAATAGATCGCTTGTCAGCATTTTATACAATTTATTATAAAAGACAGATGTTTCATGTATGGAGGACTGGTGTGTCGGGGGGGGGGTGATTGCCTTTATTTACCTTTGTTTTCAAATAGTGCAATGAACAGACTTTATATTAAGCTTACAGTGTTATTCTACCTTAAATGTTATGGTGTAGTGTTGGTCAAATATGCTGGATGATTAATCACTGAAGGTAGGAGTAACTAGGTTCCATTTACTTTGGCAACCTTTTGAATCAAATGTGTTTTTTAGGAGTAGTTTTACTGCAGTGTAGGTTCTACTTTTATTTAAGTAGTACAATCATAAAGTATCACTACTTTCACTAGAGTAAAGGTTCTGGCTGCTCAATCAGAACTTCACTGAATGAGAACTGACTGAACTAAATGCACCAGAGAAACTTCTGCGTGTATGATAAAGTGAGACTATACCATAGCTGATGCCTGCTCTCTTCTTTTGTCTGCATGCATCCCTCTCTCTCTCTCTCTCTCTCTCTCTGTCTCTCTCTCTCCCTCTCTCTCTGTGGCCGTCTTATAAGTTGTATATTGAAAGCATATAGACTTCTTAACATGGTTACTCTCATGGGCGGGGGGCCACCATGATCAAAACCTTCCAGGGCCATGTTCTGGTCCTGCCCTGTCTGCCATCGGTCACTGGCTGATTTCATTACTCGTTTACAATCATGAGAGTCACCATTCAACATGATTTCCTCTCTGAACTGCAAAGCTGCTGACATTGTTTTTTTCCTATTCTTTCTATATCATTTCTTGTTTTCATTTGCTTTTGCTTCTCTCCTCTCTTTGCATTTGGTAATGGTTGTGTCTCATCCTGCTTAAATCTCCCTTGGAAAGGAGACCAGTGATTTCAGTGGGAATACCCAGAATAAATTAAAGTGGAATCATTTGAAGCCAAAAGAATAGTTGTTATTTTAATGGTGGCGCCATTCTAAAATGAATCTATAAATAGTCGAACAGTCTAGATGAAAACAGACGAGATATTCAGTGCGCCACAGGAGAAATTAATCCATGCCATGATTCGTTCATTAATATTTGATACATGATTTTAATTTATAGCTGAGGGTGCCTGTCATGCTGCACACCAATACCAATTCATTAACTGAGACTGAAAAGTTGAGTATTCATGTGGGTGCATGGTGCACTGTTGCTGCAGTCCTCACTAGGCAATTAGTATGAGCATAAAAAATAATGAATCAATAATTCAGTCAGGAACCTGCTCAGACATACTGTCACATGCAAGTTCATGCAGAAACAGACCGACACACATGAAACTGCATAAAAGATTGAATTCTGGTCTTTGTCTATCTCCTCTTTTTTTGCTGTTGGTTACTGAGAGTAATCAAAGGTACATTTTAATTAGCAACATTTAAATAAAATGCAGAATATTAAAAGTTTGACATTTATTAAAATGCTGGGAGAGTAGGACACAGCCACGTTCAGCCCCATCAGTTTAAACGAAGCACCTGACTAGACATGAATCAGAATACATGTTTAACACAACAAGACTTTTCTTACACAGAACCTTACATCAAGTTTACTATTTCCAGAGTTTAAAACTGGCTGAAGAGACTCAGAAGTCAGTTTTCTGCTGGCAGACTTGACGTTCTGTTGTGTTCAGTATGCAACAGGTATTTTACTGTTTTCCCTAATATGAAACCCTTACTTCTTATAATGCATGACTATATTTCCAGGCTGTGAAATTATAATTTGTGATTTTAATGGGACTTAATGGGATATTGTTGTCTTTAAATACGGCAAAGAGGTTGTAGAGTTTAAACTGAATGCTGATCAACGACTAATAATGCATTAAAGTCAAAGTTCTGGCGAATGCTTAGCATATCCAAAGCTGAATAAGTAAAAACCTATCACCATCACTTGACATTGGCAAAATAAAAACATTCAGAAAAGATTACCATTAAAATATGATGGCATTTAAAGGGTTCAATTGTGATATTTCTTTAATATTTCATGGTTTGGATCGAAAGAGAAGAGGATATGTAACCAAAACAGCAGTTTTTGGAAGCAGCCAATTTTCCTCCTTAATGACTCAAGAGGAGGGTAATAAATTCTAAAGATAATGCTCTACAAAAACTAACAACTTCACTTTAGTGTGTTTTTCATGAATAGAGACATCAAGTAATCAATTCTAAGGGTTCAAATCTACAAGTCGTAAAATGTTTAATGGTTTTTCTGCAAGATTGACATTCTTCAAAAGTAAAAAGCAAAACAAAATTAAGATGTGTCAAGTGTTTCACAGCAGTTTTTTCATTACTTGTGAGGATACAATTTTCTGCAGTGTTCCATTAAGGTATTACAAAAAACTTAAAAGGCGCATTCCAAACAGAGGATCCGCTCAATACAAGAAATTTGTCCAAATAGACAAAATGTCCATGATGTTTCATGGGAGCTTGAGGGTCTTCTCTTCTTCTATAAAAGCCTGAGTGACAGACGAAGTACGTGATGAGGAGCCTCAACATGGTTCACAGTGTTAAAAACTATCTTAGAGGATCAATAGTTGAATGTGAAAAAATCTGAAAGAAATTGCTTCTGAGTGTAAGAGCTTTAGAGAGTGTCATATGTGAAAAGTCAGAGGGCAAAGAAAGGAAAGATGAAAGAGAAGATATTAAGAAAACAAGTGTTTTGAATTCTGTTGCCCATCGATGCCTGGTTGGGTTTTTAAGAGAAGGTCAGTAAATACACCGTCATGCTGTCAAACACAGCATGTGAGGGGAGCCAGAGCAGTCTGAGATTACATTGGGCATTAAAAGCACGTAGCCAGGCCTCTCATGGAGGGTAAGCCACTATCTGACCAGATTCATAATATTACACTACAGCCCTGGGTTAAACTGGATATATAAGTTTACTAAAAGGGCTATTAAATACATTATGTAGAAGCATTTCATTTGGCTCCCGATGTCATACAAAAAGGAATATTTGTCACTTCTTTATATTTGATTTGTGTGCTAGAAAATGTTATATTTTTCTTGGTTTTTTTTGTTTTTGTTTTTAGTTATTACTTTCAGTTTCTATGACTTCCGTCTCATCTCTTCGATGTTGTTATACCAAATATACAAAAAAAATGTCCCTGATGAACAAAATTAAAGTTGCAGAATTTACATACAAATCACAATATAAAGTGGAATCTGAATGCAACGTGCCCTCTGTGACGTATGTAAACACCACAATCAAAATATGTTATTTTGAATTGAGTCAAGAAGTGAAACCATTTCTGGAATTGTCTTAGAACTAAACGGGTTACCTGCTTTTATTTGGGTGACTGGCATCAACGCTGATAAGATTTTATTTTTGTTCCCTAATAAGCAACATAAAAGAAACTCAAGAGGGTTGCTGCTATTAAAGCTATTTAAAACTGTTTCTAAGCATCCTTGCTTCTCCCTGTCTTAGTGATTTCATCGATCAGACCTTTATGGACCACCTCAAAGACTCAGTTAACCTTTGCAAAGCCTTTTGGGTCTTCAAAGAGTGTATTACAGGCAATGGCAAAAATATTTTCCCTAGTCTTAGTTTTTGATGTCCAAAATTCACACTGCTATATTAAGGACTCTAATGCCTATTTTTAAACTATGTGCGTTTGTCAGAATTATTTCAGGAATCAATTTCTTCAAATGAAAGAAGGAACGGTTCTGGTACTTTTTCCCATTCCTGGTACCTCCAAACATACTTTTGGTTATTTGCCTTATATGTGTCAATGTTGTCAGAAAATACTCCGCCTTGGGTAAGAACCATGCTTTAGTGTCACCATCCAACAGCAGTGCTGTGAATACTCAACTTGACTCCTAAACTACCACAGATGTGGACATGTAGGCATCATCATCATCATCATCATCATCATCATCATCATCATCATCATCATCATCATCATCTCAACTCAGAGACACCGTACATGGGGCTCAAAAGGGCAGATATGATCTTACAATACATTGTTGGTATTTTCCTGGGCGACAGCTTTGGTTAATAGTGCTGATTTGGATGCTGTGAGAGAAATGGATGCAAGGTTGTTGTAAAATGACAAAGGATTTACATGACCTGCTGCCGTTCTCAGAAGCTGAGCTTTTTTCTTATCTCATCATTGGAGTTAGTTTTCATAGTGGCAAAGAATTCACAAAGGTTACATGTTTAAGGGCTCATGGACTAAGCTACTTTGGGTGGATCCAGGATCTCTGTTTTCTCTCTTAAAGAGAAGACCGTTGAAATTCCAGAGACACGTGAACAACGCACCTTCACCTCAACGTGCTCCTCCTCCCCTCCACTGTCTGTGAGACAAGATTGTTTAAGATTATTTTAAAACTGTCATCCACTCTGGGTTAAGTTATGGGGCTTATCGGTTCATTTATTTATGGAATTTTTTTGCAAATCATAATATGTTTAGCTCTCCCTCATCACACATGGGTGGATTCAGTTGTTAATGTGCTTTATGTTGTTATTGTAACTTTCATCTGAATTAAATAAAGTTTTACTCCTACAGAGACCATTGATAAAAGAGAAATAATAAAATGTTGACTCCATCACTAAACATTTAGTAACACTGTAAACAACATAAACAGTACTCCTATTTCACCCTGTTAAATTTGAACAGAAGCACTAGGTTATGAACAAATTGCTCTTATATGGCTGTTGTCCTCTTTTTCTATGCTAATCAGAAATCTACTAATGCCCCGGTAGGTTCCCGGTGGCTGAGGGACCTATGAAACCCTGGGTTATTGTTGGTTATAAGGTGCCCATTGTAGCTCCATGGCCGGCTGAATCCTGCTCACATGTTGCAGCAGGGCTTTTTAACATTGAGGCAGCATACTGGATGTTGACTCGAGGACTGAGAAAAGTTGAACCAGCACACGCCGCTGGCTTTACGTCTCTGTTCATCAAGTTGGCAAAATTTTCTGCACAGCTAAAACGTTTTAAGCACTCAGTGAAGGGCCTTTTGTTCGTTCTCTGGAGGGTCTACACAGTTTGAAGGGCAACTTCAGATTATTTTAGGCCGCCCTAGCTACAGGAGTCCACTCCCCGCCATTCTCGACTCAGCTTTCCTGCAAATACTGAGAAAGGTTACTCAGCCTATTTCATGGCAGTTGGCTGCTTAGGTTTCGATGTTGAAGGAGGCAGGGATGCATTTAGCTGTGATTTTGCCAGCGCATGTGGCGGGTATTGGAACTCCTGTCAGATCCTGTGCAGAGGAAGATGAGAGTCTCCCCTATGCTGCTTGAAGAAGCGGCCGAAAATAGAGCGATTTACAGTGGCTAGGGGGTTTATAGGTTGCCCCCTGTTGTGAGAGTCACTTGGGAGGGGTGACTGCAACAGTCCCTTACATTTATCATGGCTTTAGATCAGCCTTAGAGTCTGATCTAATTTTCCTGTTGGCTGATTTCACAATAGTTAGTTCAGCTAATATAGCTCCTTGGCTTTGCTTTGATTTCTGAAAAATCTAAACTCGTCGTGTTTTTTTCCGGAAGTGATCGTGTGAACGAGTGTGGCAGGTTAACACAGCATGTTTCCACAGTATTTTTAATTTAAAAAACCCCAAATGAGCAGAAAACAAAGGCAGCGTTGTGGGTGCAGGCTGTGTAAACAAACAGAAGCCCATTTCTAAATGCCACAGGTCTAATGCATGTACACTACTGCTATGGAACCAAAGCAGCTGCTACTCAAGCTAGCACCAATGCTCCAATAATATATTTTAGTATCACACCCTTCAGACACTGTGATTTCATGAATACTAACCAACATCAGCTAATAATTATTTGACTACTGGAGGCACTCATAAAGCTATGACCTTTTTTGTGACCTGCAACTTTTTTTATGCACATTTTGAATTATCATCTCTGTCAGTCTGCCCCAGGGCAGCTGTGCCTACTGATATAGCTCACCACCAGTAGGGTGTGAATGTGCGTATGAATGGGTGAATGACTGATTATAGTGTAACTCGCTTTGGGGTCGTTGGACTAGTTAAAGCGCTATAAAAGTACAAACCATTTACCATTATATTGAATCAAAAAAGTTTAATGGAAATGTCAAAAATCTAAATAACTTTAGTTTTGCAAAGACGTTTTAACCCTCACTTGAGGTCGTGCTTTTCTGAAAAAGAGTTATTGCGTAAAACAGGACATTTTCGCTGAAAAAGTTCTGATGCAGTAACATTCATCTCTCATGACTGATCAACTGGTTACGCAATCTTTGTCTTCGCGGATATTGCCATAATGAGCATAGAATTGCATTTCTTTCTCTACGTCTGCGGACAGCTTGTAAGATAGTTGACAATTACAACTTGCCCAATAGCAACAAATTCCTGAATACCTCTCTCCATTTTTCTCAGATGTGTGGTCCATCCTGGTTGGCAACCTCTAATTCCTGTTTATTACAGCCATGCAGAACCTCAACTTCTGATGAAATTCTGTTTTGTATACCCTGTTGAATTTGCTCCAAACCAGTGGATGGAAACATAGCTATTGATGTCACAGGAAAAAGGAATGTGGCTTGTGTTAAGGCAGTAACACTGTGAAATACACTCCCTCCACCCCAATACACATACATATACAAATACATATACATATACACATACACATACATATACAAATACATATACATATACACATACACATATACACATATACTAAAGATGTGACAGGACTTGATGTTCCAAGGATGGCCAGAGCCACGGCAGAACTATTGATTTAATGTTTTCAAGCATCAGTACAACTTTTATTTTAGGTTAATTTACATTATTTTGCATGAAGTCCTGGAATTTCAATGAGAAGAATAGCAGGACCAGACACTGTGATGCCCACTACACAAAGGGAGAAGTGATAGGTCTGGATTAGTGCTACAGGGCAACAAGGGAAAGTGATATTTTAATTCATTTCAAGAAGTGCATTAAGATTGACAGCTTGACTTTGCATTCACAGAGCTCATTACCATAAAGCTATTTATTAGGGTGATTTTCCAGCCTGGGAAAAGCAGACACAGCGGAAAGGAGCAGAGGGGGTCGGCTCCATGGGGGAAGGCTAGTAGAAGGTTAAGGGCATGTCACCATGGAAACAAAGTGTGATGTTGAGGGAGAGTGATTTGAAATAGTGGATATCCTTTTGCAGGTAGAGGATAGATATGCATGGGGCCAAAGGTCAGACAGGAGTATCACTTCTGTGTGCACTGTGCTGAGATTTCATTAAAAGTTAAATGTGTCATCTAGGTTTATCAAACTTAAATAGGCTGAGATCACCCCGTTTACTTAACCTACAAACGTTTAACATGCAGTTTATGTGATTGTGGCAGCTTAACACCCATCTGCTACAACTTGAATCCATGTTACCTTTATGTACAGGAACACTGCCTGCAGGACTTCATTAGCACTAATTAGATGCCTTGTTAGCCATTACAGGGAGCTGCTTATACTTGTCTCAGTACTGTGCTGTCCATGTTTCTTCTTTTGAGGGATCACCACACCAAGTCATCTGTTTTTCACTTCATTCTTAAATCTCTTTGGTTTTATCGGAGGCCTCCTGCCTGACACATCCAGCATGACCATTGTTCCTCTGTAAATGCCAAAACCACCTCAGTCTGACCTCATCTTCAAAATGTCCAACATGAGCTGTCCCTCTGTTCAGTTGTGGGCACAGCTAACCAAAAAGTTGGCTTCAAAAACGTATTTCCTGCAAACAAAAATATTAGCTTTGCTACCGTTAAACAGATGAAGGAAATGAGAAAACGTCAAACGTCTTCAGATATAAAGGTGCTGCACACACATGACAAATATGTGCACTAAATGTTTGGGCAATAGCTGTTTTAGTTCAGGATACATTACTTTTAAATGGCAGTGGAAGTTTAAGAGAAGAATATTCTATCCCTGTGTGTCCAGGCAGCTGCATTTTAGGGGAAAAAATGTAAGTCCTGAAGCCACTCCAGTGTTGCCAGGTACTGAGAGATGTTATACCAGAAACCTGTTTGATTATGATTATTATTATTAATTATAATTTGCTATTATAATTTTAATAATAGGTCATTCAAACTCAAATGGTATCTATAACACATATAGTTCAAATGGTTGTGATCCCAGGGCTATAAGCTTGTAATGATTAATACCAATAATGCATTTATTAATTAGCTGTTATGAACTTATACTGGAAAAGTGTGATCTGACCGGTCTCTGACCGATGAGATTTATCCAGCAAGCGTTGATAACTCAAATTATAACTGCAATTGAAGTTCAATCCTTACTCCTTTATCACAAACCGATGAAAATGTCTCAGTTGATTTCAATAATAATAATAATAATAATAATAATAATAATAATAATAATAATAATAATAATAATAATAATAATAATAATAATAATAATAATAATACATTTCATTTATACTGCACTTTCTATCAAACGATCTCCAAGTGCTACAGGGGGAAAAAATCTATATGAACAAATAAATAAAAAAACATAAATAAAAAAAAATAAAAGCATTAAAAAGCATTAAAAATAAAACATCTGAAGGGGGCCAAAAGCTTTGCCAAAAATAAATGTTTTAAGGCCTTTTTAAAACGCTCAGTGGACTGAGGTGCCCTCAAGGTGTCAGTTGTTAACTAAAAAAAAACTTCATTCTGTACTCTTCAAAACCATATAACTTCTGGATCAAAATAAACACAACAATTACTATTCCACACGTTATTTATTAAACCAAAACAATTCCCTGTTACAGTAATTATTCTAGTTCAATAAAACTAGGAAACACTAATCACCACTAAAAATAAACATGCAAAAGAAAAATGAATGAAAATAAACAAGTCAAAATGGATTAAAATGAGAGATAGTAAATCTTAGTTAAACTCACAGTTGTTTATACATCACATTCAAGACGTCGGCACTTTGACGTAGCAGCATTGAAAGACAAAATAGCTTTGAGAAACTAGATGGACGCTTCTGTAGTTCACAACAAGCTAGCTAACCACTTAGCTGCTCTGCACCTTCCCAAGATGGCATCTATGACGACACATAACCTACGACCTTGCGTGATGCGTGAGGGGGATGTCTTAATGAAGTATTTAGCGCACCTAGTGTGGGGTGGGCTTTGACCTGGAGGTGGTCTCTCCTCCTCCTGAGCAAAGATTTTAAAGAAAGTGCATGAAACTGGAAAGTTACTGACAACGAGTTTGAACTGAAGATAAGGATGGGAATGGGGGGAGGGGGGGGGCAGTAAAGATCGACCCTCGGCAGGATCAGCTTATAAGAACCACAAACCAATCACAGCCAAAATCGCTTACAAAATGCATGCACATACATCAGAAATATCCAGCAGCTAAAACAAACTCCGTCTCAGAGTAATTAAGCCTTAAACTAAATCCTAATAGGTTCTGCCCAGACACAAAATATCACCTTATGGGTGAAAAGAGAAATAAAATCCCATTTTACTTGTGTTGTCTCTGTGGAAATGTCCCAGCTTCATGTCTCCCTCTCAGCGTCCTGCAGCTGCGGTGTCGGGGCGTCGGTGAGGGGCATAAGGAGCGCGGGGGGGGGGGGGATCACACATTTCTCTGGGCTCTTCAGACGTTTGTTCAGCCAAACAAAAGTTCCGACGATCACCGGGAGATAAGCGGCTCTCAGTCTCTGATTGAAGTGAATTCAAAGTACTTTTTAAAGTCGACCTCCTGCATAGGCAAGCAGGGATGAGTTTGCTTCTGAAGTTGTCGGTCCAGCGAGAAATCGAACATGTGCCACGTGGGGGGATGGGGGTTGGGGTCCCAACGGGATGAACAGCTGTGGGTGTCTTCCCAGTGAAGAAGAAAGATTTTAGCTTGCAGGCTCTTTTTATAACATGCCATACCAACGTTATGTCGTAGTTATGGCCGGTGGCCATTTTGACCATGTTGCATGATGGGAGTCGGTGGCCATTTTGACCATATTGCATCATGGGAAATGTGGTCTGTCACATCATGAAATGGCATAACAGAGAGAAACAACCAACTCGCTCTATTACCTCTGCCTTGTTAACAGTATAAATGAACAAGCCCAAAGTTGCTAATAAGTGGATCTGGCAACACTGCTGGAAGCCTGGAACAGTGCTGAGCATTTCTGGCAGTCCCTTTTCCCCCTCAGTCTGTAATGCACAAGACTTGGGACCTGATAATTTCAGTAGACAACAGAAGTGGTTTCAAATAATTTATTAAAAATGAATGTCTCAATCATAGTCGGGAAGCTGCCAGGAGTGCACTCACGGACTACTGTGGGGGAGAGAGAAAGATTAGTGGCCAAGAACAAAACAGTGGAAGATAATGAACACAGAACAAAGCCACTAACCTTCTAAGAATAGAGGAGCTTGCTCCGGATCTGGATCCTGGGGCTCTGGCTGGGTGTGGGCCGTGATAAAGCAGGTGGGACAGCAAATCTGCTTCACACAGAATTCATGCAGAGCTGAGGAAGACAGAAGATCAGTAATCCAGGGGAGGGTCAAACACTAAGCAGATAAAGGCAGAGGTGGTCAGAAGGCAGTTTGTGGGGTTGGGGTCCTGAACTCTTAAGGCCAACAGGAGAGTCCGACAAGGGCAAGGCAAAACAAGAAGAATCCAACAAACAAAGCAATGTCACTAGCAGGCAATGCTATCAAAGAATGCTGGATGATTTACTCACACCACTTCCATGACTGGCTGTGTGAAGCAGGTATGTATAGGAAGAGTTTACAGGTGGATCGGGGCGGCAACAGGTGTCACTGCTTCAGCTAAAGAGCAGAGTAGAGCGCTACACACAGCCAACCGTACCAAAACACAACAGAACAGGGCGGGAATACAGGAAACTAAGCAGAAGCATTACACTGTCATCTTTAACAAACACACAATACATCATGACTCTTTGGGTTACTTATTATTGTAACATCAATAATATATATGATATACTATATACTATAATATATATGTACGCTATTTTTTATTTGAAAACCATAAAAATTGTTTTTAACATTGCTGTGTATAAACATATTTTTCCTATTTCAAACATGCTGGTTAAACATTCCTTGAGGATCACCATAGGCAGCCAGGCAGTAAGTCGCCGGTGTTTTGTACAGAACTGTTGTAAAAAATCAAGGGTCTCACTGAGCCATGCAGTGACCCAGAAGCCCAGCTCTGAGTCCAGTTGCTTTCCACCTCCTGCTGTGCTGCTGACAAAGCCAGAAAGCTCGGTTACGCTACTAATTAAAGTTTTAGGGTCAGACAGCGGCACACTGTTTAGAGAAATAAAATGTGGATTCCAGCATCTGTACTTTTGTCCAATGAGATCTGACCACATCATCAGAAGAAGAAGAAAGTTAGGAAGAAAACAGCACAGCTATTAACAATGGCTTTGTGGAGCTATGACAGGTACTGCTTAGAGAAGTCTGTGGGATGTGTATTGAGAGTAAGGACAGTCATGTAAATGGAAAATTAATAACTTGTTGTGAAATTTATCATGATTACACATATCAAACCCCCCCAAACAATGGACGTTAACCGGCCCACCAACAATTTCTAAACTTAGCATAAATGATAATGCAATGAACAAAAAGTAAACTCCACAATTATCTGTTTTCATATTAGCGTGACTGTGTCGACCCCTGCCTCTAATGTACTCATTCCTCATCCTATCCATCATTGTCACTGCCAAAGAGAACCTCAACATCAGCTCTGCCTCCTGCCTGTTCCTCACTGCCCCTGTCTCCAGTATTTCTGAAACAGTGGGCCGCCCCCCAGGTTTGGAAGTGTGTGTGAGAGAGAGAGAGAGAGAGAGAGAGAGACAGACAGACAGACAGACAGACAGACAGACAGACAGACAGACAGACAGACAGACAGACAGACAGACAGACAGACAATCATGGCAGCGCTGACAATGCCAGGAAACAATGATAAACAACTCATGGCACATGGATGTGCGCTCACACAAGTCATATTCCCGAGCGTACCCTTGCAAGAAATAAGAAGGGGTATGAAGAAGGGTCATAATGAGCTCTATTTAAAATATTTTTCCCCTAAAACTGACTGAACATGAATTTAAATAAATTTTCAGAAGGATAGTATAAATACTAGGTTATAACTCCTTTAAAGAAATTGGCAAGAAATGGTAAAGGATAAAAAACTTCATTATAAATAAAAAGATAAATAAACGATAAAAATGCAAATTATATATATATATATATATATATATGTATATATATATGTATATATATATATATATATATATATATATATATATATATATATATATATATATATATATATATATATATATATATATATATGAATGAGAGAGAGATGAGCCATTTAGCCCAAACGCTTCAGGCTTCTCATAGAGCAAACCTTCAGATCTTGCCCAGTACTAGCTCCCCTTTATCGGCCACCGTTACTGAAGAATATCACTGCTCCGCCCAGGTGTGTTCAGTCACAGAGTTAAAATTTACAGCTTTTGTTTTTTACTGATTTTTTTTTACCTTAGCCATGGCTGTTCTCTGTCTGGAAGGCAAACAGCCACTTCCTTCTACTGCGTGAGATGGATAGATAGACACTTCAGAGACAAAACACGGCCAAACTGAGCCAGCCAGACTGGGGCTTTACTGCTGCTTTAAAGAGCTTTTCAGATGGTTCATCGCTTGTCTGTCTGAGGAAATAAAGCCCATGAAGCACCAAAAATATGGAAGTATACAAAGTCAGAGACCAGTTCTTCACAAGTCAGTCTTTTAAAGATGAAGCTGTAATTGTGGTTCTATTATCCCATTTAAAATGTTGGTGTTGCCACATGTTTAAATCCGTATTTGTGTTCAGATAATGTTTGTTTCCATGCAAGAATCCTGGTCATAGTTCATGCAAAGCATCATCTGTTGTATGAATCAGAATCAGAATAATTCACCAAGTTTGAATGCAAACAATGAATCTGTTTGCAAAACTCACATTGTGTTAAAATCAGAGCTATAATTTATCATACAAAAATCATTATTCATGGAAAAAGGGAAGTACAGGAGATTTGTGGCTGGCTACCCTGACTGTAAAGTGTTTATCAGAATCACTGGAGATAGATCCTGGATCTGTGTCGGCTCATTCTAGCCGTCAGCGCTCTGTAGCACCGACCTGAAGGTAAAAGACTGAATAACCAGGATGAGATGGGTCGACAGCTCTTTTAGCTGTCCGTTTACTGGCCCTGGAACTGTACAGGTCATAAATGGATAGAAGGTCAGTCCTGATGATCCTTTCTGCAGCTCTAACCGTTCGCTGCAGTTTGGAGCTGTCAAGTTTTGTGGATGAGCTGAACCACACACAGACGGATGAGCACAAACCAGACTGAATGACGGCAGTGTAGAGAATGATCAGTAGCTCCTGAGGAAGGTTGGACTTCTTAAGCTGCTTCAGGAGGTCCTGTCTCTGCTGGGCCTCCTTATGGATGGTGTCACTGTGAGGACCATCTCAGTTCCTGAGAGAGGGTGGATCCTAGGAATTGGAGGTGATCCACAGTAGACATCGTGTTATTGAGGATACTGAGAGTTGGCAGAGTGAGGGGGTTGTCCTGACGTCCGCCGTCATTGCCACAGTCTTCAGTAGTAGGCTTATCTCCAGGTGGGTCTGGCTGCATCTGGTTCCTGTCTGTATGTAGACTCATCAGCATCCTGGATCAGACCAATGACAGCGGTGTCATCTGCAAACTTCAGGAGTTTAACAGATGTGTGGCCTCAGATGTGATGAAAACCTTTGTTTGTTGTTGAAACTGTGGATGGTCTTAGTCTGCCTGCACATGTTCTCACAAGTGGATATCAAAAAATAATGACAGAAAAGAGAGCTGTGATATCAGTCTATGCATCAATGCAGTCTTGTCCCCTTTGATTTTCATGCTGGTTTATAAATTAGTTTTATGAAGAACAAGAAGAGATATTCTGTATTCCTCCTGGGACTGTTACAAACAGAGTTTACGAGATTCCTGCTTTGACTGAGTCACCAGCAGGGAACTAAAGTTTTTTAGGTCAGGTTATGTTTTCTGCTAGTGAGCGATATTTTATATCCCTAGGGATTACTTTCAAAAGCTGTAAATAAAAGTATTATTGGCCTCCCAGAAAACAGTCCCACCCGTGGATAAAGCTGCTCTCTGTTACTGTCTGCAGTAATCCATTCAGTGGGCAGAGGATTAAGCTGCATGATATTATAATATGCACAAATGAGTGGCTGAATAACCTACATGAAACAGAATTGTAAATGAACAAAACACTAAAAGGGAAAGCACATGCTTTGATCCTGAAGAGTGGTGTTAATCTACTCATATGATTAAAAAAAGTTAGCTCAATAACAAAAACACCGCATTTTTAATTGATAAATCGTGACTTTGTAATGGTAAGTTATTGAATTCCTTTGATCACTGACTGTACAGCAAACATAAGCTAGGGACCAAAAGCATCAAGGTTTGCATAAAAATATTCATCCTTTCCCCATTATTGGAATGACATCGGAGAAAGTTCCTGCCTTATAACCTGACAACTGAAACAAATGTTCTATTTTAAAAATCGCTTTTTTTTCTTCTTCCTGAAACAAAAATGATCAGCTATCAATATAGTCAGTGTGCGATTTGCAAAAAAAAAACAGAGGGGGGGGGGGGATCATTTCAAGTGTTTTATAAATGAACATAACAAGTTATGTTGCATGCAGGCCACAGGTTATGTGGCCTGCATGCAATTAAATTTTTTTATTTAAATCGAATAATCACATAATGTCGATAGTTAACTCGACATTAATTGCAAATTAATTGCATGTTTTTTGAAAGTGTAATAGCCTGTTTGGGCATTTTAACATGCAATTTTGCTATAAATGACACTAATAAAATACATGCTTGTACAAAAAATATTTTTATTTTGTTATTTTTCAAGCACTTTTGAGAACTGGAATGAAAACATCCTAGTGACAAATGTTAAACTCTGGACTATGATGGCTAAATGACTAATCATGACGCCCTGATGTTTACACAATGTGTAAATAAATTCGTAAATAAATACCATGCCGATATATTTTTTTGGCTCTTAAACAAAGATAGACATGGTATTAGGCATATACATAAAAATTGATAAACATTTTGCATTTCAATAAAATCATAAGTTTTATTGTTCGTTTTTTCACTCTCTCTCACACATCTAATTCTGAGCTTTCACACCAACAACAATAATTTCTTTGAATATTTTTGCTTGCTGTTTCTATCCATATTCATAGAGTTTAAGCCTGGAAAAAGGTTTTAAATCTCCAGGTCATTCCAGTCTTACACTTTGCTTGCAACTGGGCAGGAGCTTAATACCCTGAATGAGACTGTTTAGCAACTGTTTAGTAACTCCAGGTCCTTCGTTTGGCAAACGTGATTTAGCCTTAGTTTGTCAAATACAGAGAAAACAAATTAATAAGCATTAAAGTACTGTTTATGGGTTGGGGTTTCTGCAATTTTATCAAGGTGTAAAAGCTAATCTTCAGAACCAATGTCTGATAAAATGGTGATCTGCACCAAGTAATCCACTTTCAGCAGTTATCACCGGTTATTGCACCGTAAACTGCAGAAAATATGTGCAGAGTTGCTCTGTCTGCCTTTACTACCGTTGGCTCCTATGGCAGAGGGATATTTCAGCTGGATACAAAGTGTGGGCAGTGCAGGCAGGTCTCATAATAACCGCTGTTTCGTCACTTATTTTAGAGCCCAAATAAGCGATTTCACTTTCAGAAACGTGCCCAAAAAAACGCAACTTGTGACTTATGAAATTTAGAAGCGCCTTTAAAATAAAACAAGTCCAAAGTCGCATGAAATAAACAGTCTGTGCAACAGTGAGCATGGGTCTGTTCTGCTACAGTCTCCAGCGCTCTTGAAACTACGGAAAGCGCCGAGGATAAAAGAAACACAGTCCGGAGAGCACGGCGGGGAAAAAACATTAGAGAACGGTTTGTGTGTTTTGACGCGCAATTAATTGCGACAAAAAAAAATGTCGGCGTTGTGGTCTAACGCGTTAATAACGTGTTAAAACTGACAGACCTAATTTATATATATTTTTAAAAATCCATAATATTACTTATTCAGACCAGAGGGGGGCAGGAATGTATCCCCCCCAGGGATAAAACATGAATGACCAGAGGGGGGTGTGTCACGAACAGAGGGGGGGGGGGGGGGGGGGGGTAAATCCCCCCCATCCCCCCCAGCAAATCGCACCCAGAATATAGTCATATCAACCACACAGGGGAAGAACTCACTCAGACTGGTTGTTATAAAATAACTATATTTAGATCACCTGAAGACAACAGGTTGAGCTGCAGTTAAAAAGAGTTGCAGAAATCTAAAAGTGTTCAGTGAGCACCAGGACCATTTCCACCTGAACACTGGTCTACCTCTACACAGTTGCACCTAACTGCACGCGTAGTGAGGCAAAGACTTATGCAACAGCATTGGGAAAGGAATGGCAGCAAAGAAGCCTCTTGAGTCTTGAGTTTTGACTCCTCACAACCACTATTGAGCATTTCCTTATGGATAAACCTTACATCTCACAAACACCTACAGGTGCTTGGATTCAGGTATTCTTCTATATAGAAAAGCTCGATTATTATCTTTAGCTGTCACGTTATACATTTCATATTAAATAATGCTGTATATTCTTCAGTGATGGTGTCAAGGCGTTGGTTGTTTGCACCTGCAATACTTTATCTGTTGGTTTTGCTATTCTTTTAATATCTCTCTTTGCACGTGTAAAAGCAGACACAGAGGATATTATATTGCCCCCCCTCTTCCTCTCCTCTTTTTTCATCTTTTCTCCATTTTAGCATTTTGTCTCACCTTTTTCTCTTCTATTTTTCTCTTTTTCTCTACCTTCCCATTTCTGTGTCCATTGAACATGAAATAGTCCCAGAATAAAATCTAATAAAGATTTTTGCATAAATAAATCAAGTGGAGCACAATGCCAAAAGCAATAAAGATTCAAAGATTCTATATTTTCATGTTACCATGGTGAAATTTCTTTTTTTTTTAAGAGTACACATAACAGACAACAGACAATGAACACAGGTTTTTTTCATATTATAGTGTGCATAAAAGATTAAAAAAAGATTAGAAAGGTCAAAAGTGTGTATCAGAGTCCTAGGGCTTTGATATCAGTCCCTTGGTGAGTGGTATGAGCCATGTTACATGGATTAGTTGTCCTTCATGAATCACAAATAAATAGAGGTAATAAGGAGCTTTTTGTGCAATGTTATGAGGCACATTTTAAAAAATGTGCATTTAGATATTCCTGAGAGAGGAGTGTGAATAATAGGCAACAACATATGCTGAACTATAACATATTTAATGTTAGTTGGATCGTAACATATGATGAACATTTGATGGACAAACTCTCTGCAGGGGTCTGTCGCCCTCTGCTGAGAATCCGCAGCTACAACAGTAGAGGAACCACAACCTCCCACCAGGGGGCGACAGTCTTCACAGCTCTTGGAAAGAAGCTGTTTCTAAGTCTTCACCTGTGACAGTAAATCTGTTGGCCTCTCTTTGGCATTAAGACAGCAATTCTTAATGCTACACTGCCAGTCAGGACACGTTAAAGTAAAAATTACCTCTTTCTGTCAGAGCCACAATGAATGCTGGGAGGCGTAGTCCAGCAGCCTTCTCCAGTGATGATGGCCTAACAGGTGCCAGTGCCATAATGTTTGATTTGGAATAGACTTTATGGTAAGGTCAAACACCTGACATGATTTCTCCCTTTACCTGGACACAGAGCATGTGCTGCAAACAAACAGGAACATATTTATCTATTTATGTGTATGCAGCCAATCTGTAGCAATGAACCTAAAAAGCTCTCCGAATTTCTCTGTAACAAACCTGATTTCATGCAAATGAAGCCAGACAACCAGCATCACAGAATAGTATAATTTGTATATTTTTTAACACCCTTTATATATATATATATATTTTAAATGTTTTATACACATAAACTGCAACGGTCTAAGAAGTTCTATCCTTGTTGCTGAATCCTGTGCTGAGGTCCTCTGGGATCTAATGAAAGTAGCTTCAGTCATGTCCACAAATGCATTAGAAAAGATGGACCTGCAGATAAGAATAAAAGAGAGGAGTGGGTCATGATGCTGCATCTCTGGAGCTCCTCCAGACGATGCATGTTAGGAATATGTGCACCAGCATTGGGTTGGCCAATTAGTATCTACCTTCTAATTCTGTGTGCGCTGTAGGCTGGAGGAGTATGGAGGAAGAGTGCCTCTCATGCCTTCTTCTCTGCTGGCCCCTTTTTTAAAAGGTTTCTGAACAACGACAAATGTAAATTGAGTAAATACATGAGATGAAAGTAAATATCAAATGCAAAGTTAATCTCTGCCAGCCTATCATGAAAGACAAAAGACCCTGAGAGCTGCAGAGAGGTAACTTGCTGAATTGGACCCCTTCAGTTTTAATCTTGGATTCTTGTTTACTGATCTGTGGGAATGAACCGGATCAGACAACCAAAGGCAACATAGGAATGCCATGGGTTACTGGTTGTAAGAGCACGGAAGACCTCTAGTGGCTCCAAATGTTATCTCTGTCAGATGATATTTCAAAGTCAGATCTTTGTTTTTACCTTTTATCACAGTGGAGTACAATAAAATGTACATCCTAAATAAAAACACAAATAATAACAACAACAAAACGGGGGGTTTATTTCACTGTGATGCACAAATCAGTACTTTGTTTCATTTTATTTCATCACTGCAGCAAATTAACTGGAGAATATCTTTGGTGCCATCTAGTGGCCTGAACAGAGAAGTTCAATCTAACTGCAGCAATATCCAAAGTGAGTCATCATGGAAAGGGTTAGAATTTTTGTTTTTTATCCCAGATTTATATTGTAGAAACTTTTTCAGCAACTTAAACTGCTTTTTTACGACAAGGAGGTGCACATCTATAACAGCAGCTGATTTAATCTATCAGCATAGAGGGACTGGATGCGAAGAGTTCATTAGGAATTCCCACGGGAATTCCATTCCTGCAAGCAAAGTTGTCCCTGGGATGCAGGAGCCAGACACCAGATGTCAGTAAAACATAACAATATGTAAACCTGAATCAATGCTGCACCTTTATCCATAAACCTGCAAATATTCTGATAATGATAGATCATTAGTAAAGCACAATTAGAGGTGGGTTTGGAGATTATGAGCTGCTGTAGATCAGTTCACAGTGGTGTTTCATATGGACAGTGAAACAAAAAACATTCTTTCAATGATTCAATTGTTTTGATCAGTGTCAGGCAAAAGTATTCAAACCACATGTGTTCATACCACATCCACAAGCTTTGATGCATTTTAAACAAAGAAGTCCATTTTTGCAAAGAGGATGGAAAATGATGCAAGGCTGCAGTGGTACAGACATAGTTTTCAAATTTCTTTATAAATAACAATCTGAAAAGTGCGTCTGCATTTTTTCCAGCTGCCTTGCTCTGATACCCCTTTAAAAATTCAGGGCATCAAACTACCTGCAGAAGACATCTAATCAGTGGAGGTCACCTATGTGTAAGTTAATCTCAGCTCTTCTGGTTCTGGCCTCAGAGGTTTTTAGAGAACATTAGAGAGCAAGCAGCAATATGAAAACCAAAGATGAAAAAATGCAATATGAAATACCAGCAGACAGGTCAGGGAGAAATGTGGAGAAGTTTAAGGTAGGGTTATGTTAGAAAATAAGATCAAAAGCTTTGAAGATATCCCAGAGCTCTGTACAATCATCTGGACTTGGAGAGGGGTTGGAGCAGCTGCAGACCTGCTGAGACATGGATGTCCAGCTAAGCTGACAGGACAGAAAAGAAGAGAGTTAACCAGTACAGCAACCTAGAGGTCCCTGATGACTGTGGGGAGGGTGGAGGGATCCACAGATCAGTAAAAACAAACCCCGTCATGGAGGAAAGCTGCATGAAGTACTGTCTGCAGTTTGCCAAAAGCTGCAGACAGGACTTTGTTTTATGGGGTTCCAGAAAACATTCAGGGTGAGAGTTTGAGGTTTAGATCACATAAAAACATGCAGTCAATGTAACTGTAGAATGGTCAGAGTTATATGTTGGCATGGGCCAAAGTACAAGAATCTGTGTCTGCAACACTCCAACACTGATGTTCTGATGAATGATGTTCAGTCTGATGGAACTTCAGATATCTCTGCGATGTTTTTAGGAACCATGCATCATTTTCTTTCCACTTAACAATTATACTCTACATTGTTTTGCTTTATCACATAAAACCTCAACAAAACACACTGAAGAGTTTTGCTGTCATGCGACTCTGGAAGTTCAGAACTCATGTTATGTACCTAGATAACACAGTTAGACGTCATCAAAGACAACTTAATTAAAGTGACACAGAGAACAGACATTAGTCAAGATGATTTGTTGAATTCAGGAAGAAAATGTGTGAATCGTTTAAAAGTCCTTTCACACATAACGCTTTTAACGTCTGCTTTCCCAAACATCATGTATTATCCAGTTATGGCCATTAAAACATCTTTAGTTTTATTTTATTCTTTACATACTGTGGGATCCGCTCCATAGCAAATGCTCAGAAATGAAATTCAAGACTTGTGTGATGAACTCCGTGGTAGTACTCTCTTTTATCCACCAGGTGGCAACAGAGATTCATAACCAAATCAAAAATGTGTTTCTTTTTTCCCAGCAGTCTGATCAAAGAACATGAAGGATTTCAGATTTAAAAGCCCTTCCAAATGTGATGTGATTTTGATCAAGTCCTTATCCGGGTAACAGCAGCTGTAGAGTTCTGCGTAGCGACCCAAAACATCCTCTGTCCCACATGCTTCAGCAGATCAGACTGCTGTCATCTTCTGAGGAGCTGAGGGGCTTTGCTGGACAGAAGTGACAGGTGAGGGGGCGTTACCTTTATGACGCTGGTTGGCCTTTGACCTGCTCCTCCCTCAGACATACCTTCATCCATCACTCTCCCTGGCACCCAAAACACGCCCCGCTCCTGCAGACGTGCATGTTTGTGTGGGTGGGCACGCTCTTCTGTCCGTCTGTGTGGAGATGAGAGAGCAGAAATGTTTATGGATGTGTTTGTAGTCCCGGCTGCACTAATGCTCTCTGCCAAGTCTACATTAAGTGAAGGAGCGGGCACAATGGTGCAGATGTGAATGGGGAAACTAATTACCGCTCAGCCTTGAGCCTGATTTTCACAGTTTATTCTGAACATGTTTTCATCAGGTCCGGTGCTTGAAGCTGCAGCTGAATTGTGTTCTTTGTAAATATTCATTGTGGAGAAGTAATTTAAAAAAGGGCGGCTTAATATTTCAGCCAAAAATGAAGTCTGAAAAGGAGCATTGAGTATTAGAAGTCAAGTCAAGGTTTTTAATGGTGCACAGGAGGAAAAACATGGAGCAGTGAACTGTCTTTCTGATCCACTGTTTGCAGGTGGAGGCATCAAGCAAAACATTATGACCACGGGCAAGTATAGCAAAATTATCATTTTCATCTTGGTTACATCAGTTTGTAGTTTCAATAATTTATGGATCAAGTCAACATTTTTGCGCTCACAGCTGATGCTCCAGAAGCAGGAAAAATCGGCAAGCATGGTCATTATACCAAGTTCGACAAACAAGAACCTGACTGCTATATGAACTGGGTGAGACAACAGTGCTGGGTGCCGGCCTGTGTGATCTAATCCAAAAGAAGAACTGTTTAGGCTCAAATTGCTGCAATTTGTTGCAGTAGACCAATCAGGGTAGTCCGAAGGACGTGAGCTCTCTCACCAGGAAAATGCAGCTTGGCTTAGAGAAAAATGGTTCAGGAATGGTTTGAGGAGCTCAAGTTTAAGGTGTTTCCTCAACTTTCAGACGTTCCACATCTCAATCCAAATGAGCACATGTGGGGCGTGCAGATGGACCAACACACTATTATGTAGGTGCTCATAATGCTAAGCCTGATTAGTATAGTATATTTTACTGAAGATGAGGTTTTGCACCCAAACATAAAGTAGAAAAATAAATCTTTATTGGTCATTGCAAGTGTACATGCCAACCATATGTGTCTTCTGCATTTAACCCATCCCTTCAGGAGCAGTGGGCAGCTCTTGTAGCACCCAGGAAGCAACCTAAGGGTCCTGCTCAGGGACCCATAGTGTCAGTCTGCAGGGATCAAAGCAGGTACCTGCAGCCTCCTCTGAACACCAGTTCACTGCTCTAACCACGATGCCCCCACTCCCCCCAAAAAAAACACGCGTTCCATGTTCCGTCTTTGCAAAGATGTTCGACAGCAGAACATGCAGGAGGCAAGCAGGGCAGATTAAAAGAGGCAGTCAGGTGGCAAAGCTCAATTCATGTTTTGCTTTTCTCTCTACCTTCTTGACACTTGATGCAGAGCTTTGCTCTACAAAGAGACTTTTTTAGCCTGTGTCGCCTCAGTGATTGCTGCTGGCACATTTTACCTGCAATTCCCATAACTAGCCAGACGGTGAGCAGTAACGACATCAGTAGACCTGTTGACAGGAAGGATCTTCTTCTGGTGCCGGTCCAGATTCCTTCCCACTTCAGGAAGGGGTAGAAACTGGTGAAGGAGCCCAAGCTGGCTGACAAAACCAAATATTTGCTAAAAAACCAACCTCTGTTCTTTGATGTGTGAGGAGAAGAGATCCCTCATGTTAGAGAGAAGTAAAACACGGAGAAAGGAGGAGAAAATAAATCAGACTGGAGCGCTGACAGGACCCCAGCAGGAGAGCTGGGACTGTAGTATTCACTGAGACAGAGCTGCAGGAATATATTTCAGACTCCAACACTTCTCTATTCTGTGCTGTGACTAAAGCAGCAGGCAAAGACAGACAGCTCTGCTTCTTTGCAGCTGGTGCAGAAAGTCTTTCTGCCAAACAGCCTCGTCACTGCAGAGAAGGAATGACTTGACTCGTTAGAATCACTATGTTGCCACCTTTATTCTGTAATAGCCCATTTAAAAAACATTTATAGCAATCAGCTTGTTAGGACTGCATGGTGTTAAAGATTTGAGCGTTGTTGCTTTGCCATAAAAATATCCTGGGGCTTTCTGTGGGGACTTGTTCTCTCTGGGTACTCTGTCTTCCTCTGACACATTCCAACAACATCCATGTCAGCCTCACTGACTCTGTTTCGTCCAGAGGTGGGCGTGTGTGATGGCATGTGTGTGTGATTGCATGTGTGTGTGATGGCGTGTGTGATGGTGTGTGTGTGTGTGTGCATCGCTGTGTGTTCCTACGTTAGACAGGTAACCCATCCAGGGCGTACAGTCTTGGACCAAGTCTTGTGCAGCTCAGTGCCAACAAGGCTGAAAACAGCAATCTAACGCTGGTTGACTGCTCACTACAGACCAGGTTCTCCTCGTTTTGAAAAGGTCAGACCCTCTGGGCGAGTGTCTGGGTCTAGGTAAACTATGGGATCTGGAAACCTGGGAGGCTGGATGCCCCCCTTGAACCGCCACTACTTAATCAATTAGCTGCACAGAAGCACTCCTGCAGCCTTTTTGCTTTCTAATTTTCTTACTGCTGTCTTATACACAGCTGTCCTGCTTACAATTCTTTTACCTTTCTAAACATATCTTCGCCCTGAGCAATTTGGCTTTCCCCACCTCCACCATCCATTGATTCTCCTCTGGCATTGATCTGAAATCCGCTATGCGTGTGTGACTGAGGGCTTAAGCAGCAGAGTGGGGGTGTGGGGGTGTGCATGTACACACTCAACCCATATGTGTGCTTTTCTTGCTAAGTAAATAGATTTTTTTGCTAAACCCTGAGAGACTTTGATGGTGCTCTCTCAATGGTTCATTTTAGAAGGACTCTTCTTAAAATCAATGTTTGGATTTTAAATTTAAAACCTCTAAAATCACAATTGCAGCCATGCTTAGCACATGAAAGGACCTCCTGGAGCAAAACCGCGTTTTATCTGACAGTCAAGCCCATATCTGCTCTTTTAATTACAATATTGTAATTTTAAGCATTATGCACAATGTACGCACTCCTCAGCTTATTTCACACTATTGTTCACATGGGCAGCAAAAGAAAGGCAATTTAAATGATATCATTTCATGTTCAGATTTGTTAAAAAGTATTTCCCTCCTCCCAGATTTCTGCTGTTTTTGCTGTTTTCCCCACATTTAAATGTTTCAGATCAACAAGTGCATTTTAAAACCAAACAAATATAATTTGGTTATATACAAAATGAGGTTTCCAAAGGATGATTTGATTTATAAAGGAAAAAATGTGTTATCCTAACCAGCACAGCCTTATATAAAAAAGCTTTTGCTCCCTAAACCTAATCACTGCTCCCAGGCAGCAACGGCCACCTTCAGGTGTTTGTGAAGACTGGCAGTGATTCTTTCACACTGCTGTAAAATAATCACATTTACACATATTGGCCCATTCTTCTTTTTAGAAATGTTTTACTTCGGTCACAATGAGAAGTTTTGGAGAATAAAGGCTAAAGGTGAATTGAGGCTGTTTGGAGCTAAAGTTCTCTACATCCTCAAACAGCAAAGCAGTATTAGACCATCAGATCATCTCAGACACCTCAAAGTGACACGTGAGGCAGTGATGGAGATGCTGTCCTGGATTCATCTGTGGTTTCCTGGATGAGGCTCACCATTGCTCCATATTCTCTCAGTTCTCATTGTGGTCTGCTTGAGTCCTAAAGCTATAGAAAGCACCTTTCTAGACTAATAGATGACGATAATGTTTTTTACTAATATCATTTTAGATTAGGAAATGCTGCTTTTTCAGATTTTAACAGCCTACTTCATGTTGCCAGGCATGGTCTTATAAGGGATTTCTTGGTTGCACAGGTCTGGGTGTAGCTAGTAAAATCAAAACAAATAAAAAAAATGAGCTTATTTACAGTTAAAGCTGCAGTAGGGACTTTGGAGAAAATAGCAGACTTAGCCTAACAATTTGAACATGCACATGTTCCAGGTCTCTCCCCCCTCTGCAGGTCTCTGCTGTGCTGACAGGAGCCTGCCCTGCTGCTCGGATGTTTGCTGCCTTTGTTTTCTGAGCAGGCGCCACTAAAACAGGACGTTTCTGCTAAAATGTCTCCACACGGCTGCAGCATACACACGAGTGATTGACACTGCTAAGAACCAATCAGAGCCTGACTTTCCTCCTGGCTCTGATTGGTTGGTTGACTGGGAGCGGTGTATTTCTGCTAATGGCAGTAGTACCACTGGTAGGGCTTGAGAAGCTTGATTTTTATTTAAATTTTTTACGCAAATTATCTATCTCATATCTTACTATCAGGACATAGGGACAGTTTTAACAACTATGTAAAAATACATTTATACAAAAGTTACCTACTGCAGCTTTAACTCAGGGAGGCAATGTTTCACGCAGAGCCTGTCTGGCTTGATCAAATTTATCCTCATATTAAATCAGTCCATCATTCATTAAGTAGCGTTTGTAATTGCTTGGGTTATGTTTCTCCTGTATACAAATGTTTTTTGATGATCTGACATTTATCTGTGGGGGAAAAAAGCAATGAAAAAGCAAATAAAGAGTGAATAAATACAGCACTGTAACGTTATCATTCTGATCAAGCCTTCTTCTATATAGTATAGACTGTATAGACTACAGTAATGAAAAAGGAAGACAGCTTGTGACTCTGAGCACTTTTCCTCACCACAACCACTTGAGCCAGAACTTGCACCACAGTTTTATTGTTCTTCAGTGCAGGAAGAAAAAATCCTGCCTGTCCTTGAGAGTTTACAGCTAGTCAGGTTCTTATGGATTAAGGAAGACATAAGCCGAGAACAGAAGGTATTTCACTCCTTACCGCCTGACTAGTTGATTATATCTAGACAAAACGCTGAAGGCACAAGTTCATTTTTCCCCCAATCACAATCCCCATCCCTGGCTTGTCTGAGAGCCGATCGATGTCCAGGTAATAAAGTTCTGATATATGTTGCTGCCTATGGGGCATGATTTATGTCTGCTGGACGGCGGACATGCTGCACGCACTTCTGCCAAATTTTAACACAAGGGGAAGGCTGTTTAGGGAAATCAGTGGAAATATGCAGGATTTCTCTGGGGTTGCTGTTCTTTCCAGACTAGAGTCAGGATTTAGCTTCAGGGTTATAGATCACCAGAGCGGGGCACAGGAAGTACACTGCAGGTATTAATCAGTGGCTGGAATCTATGCTTTTCAATCAGTTATTAAATTGAAAACAACAGCTTTTCATTTTTGAAAAGCAGGATGAATATTCACAACGTAGCTCTTAGTCTGTGTTGATGCTGGACCACTTCATCTAAAAACACAAATATTTGTTGCACAGAGACTGTAATTTATGCCCACAGCTGTTAGAAACCTTACTTGACAGTAAGAAGAACCCATTACCTCACATGTGACTTCCTGCCATGGTCCAACAACATCCTGTAGATGTGAGATAAATGGTGCCTCTGTTTTGGCAGAGGCACAGAGGACAGACAGGCTCTTGTCCAGATAAAGAGACCTGATCCGGAAACGACTGAGAAGGTATATAAAATGGATGGATAGATGAAGTTAGATAGGCCTCACATATAATTCAGTAGCAGAATGGTTGTTTCTAATTGAAAGTTCAAGGCCCTGGATCTCAGTCATGGAATGAGTCCTTGAGCAAGCCCATATAAATGATTGGCCATCCTGGTTTTGGAGCAGAATGCATCTTATGATCTGCATAAGGTCAACAAGCTGACATCCCAATGCTGACCATTCACCACCTCCATGTCAGATTACTCTGCTTCTATCAGAAAGCTCAGCCAACCGGTGTCTCTGTTGTGGACCTATAGTCCGTTTAAACACTGGGAGTGCATGCACATCCTTTTAATATGTTTTATTTCAGCTCAACATTATCTGCATTAAACCAAGAGAAAAAACTTTCTCCTAAGCAAAGACATTGAGATTCAGAGTTGGTCAGCATGTGACACGCCAAGTCTCTCCCCACCTTTTTTTCTGAATGTAATGATGGTTACTATGGCCATCACAGGACATGTCTCCAATGGCTTCTTCCTCTCTGAGTGGCCTTTCGGTACATGATGGTATCAGGATTATTTCTTACCAGCTCCAGGGAGAGTCTTCATAAGGTCTTCTGCCTTTGTTCTGAGGTTGAGCCACACATTTCACACGAAGATCTTCATCAACTCGTCTCCTTCCTGAATCGCTTGATGCAGTTTATTTTTGAAATACTGAAACTGTTTGGACAGGCGGACATGACACCTTCAGGCCTCTGGTAAAGTAGCCAATTCTGTTTTGCTATGATGTCACATAAGAAAGTGGTGTGTTTGAGGTTTAACACATCCACAAGGGCTCAGATAACTGACTCAAATGTCGGGATTTAACCTAAATGAATCGAAAACATACGAAACAATCAAATGGTCTGCTGGGCTTTCAGCATTAACCTGACTCTCACCACTGGATGATGTTCTGCTCAGCTCCACACGGCTCCTCACATCCACCTGGAATCGCTTCCATTGGGATAGATTTCAATACCACATGAAATGAATGAGCCAATCAGGATCGCTGGGCGGGGTTTTCGCATATGAGACGTATCAGAGAAGCGACATCTCCAGATGGATGTGTGGAGCTCTGAGGAATGAAACCCATCTGCTGAGAGTCAGGTTATTGCAGCCTAGTTCAAAGGCTTAAAGGTGACAATAAAATGTTTGCATTAACATGAAATTCCACAATAGTGAAGAATGTTGGTGATCATCACTGCCCTAAAACAGGACAATGTCTGATTTTCAGTCAGAGAAAAAAAATAGTTTTTGTACACTAAATATAAATATTGGATTTCAACTGGATTTCATGTAATCAGTCATCACAAGCTACAAAAGTTGGCTTCCATGTTTTTTTATGCTTATTAAGAAAAAGATCATTAATAATCACACAAGTATAAAACATTAGAGGAAACAAACTAGGGATTGAAGTGGGTTTTATCTTTTTATTGCTTTCTAAATAATACAACAGATTATGATGCTCGTTCCTATAGTGAAATATTGTTTATTAAAAATGCAGTACAATCTGGCTATTTATCATGCTTTTTACAAACAATAGAAACATGATATTTAATATAATGTATTGCAACACTTAAACATAGTTGCTGCAGAGGTTTTTATTGTATAGAGCTATCTTACCAGGGAACATAATGACGTTGCTGGAGGTATTTGCAAAAACAGGCCATAGTTTTTGTTTTCACCTTTACTAAAATCTGCTTCAGTTTCTCCTTTCCCCATGCATTACTCCCCAACATGAAGAGACCAAATGTGTGATGAGGGCTGGGAAACCTTGGGCTATGCTTATATGAGCATCAGAGAAGTAAATCTTTAATGTTTAGTTACTAATAGCCATCTAACATCATACTCCATGGAAATACAATACTAATGTTCCAAATGTGATGGGGGTGTTGACACTAGAAATTAAGTTTTCTAAAAATCAGGTGAGTGATGCTAGCACTCTTTCACACAGTATCATCCTGTCACAGTCAGTGTCTAGCAGAGCCATGTTGGTGCTGGCCTTCAGGAGTCTGGATCAAAGCGCATACTCGTGGTTCTATAAGAAGAGCAATATGAAGAGATCATACTTTAACTACTAAGTGGTAATGCATTATAAAAAAGCTGATGATGACCTTAAAGAAAACACACAAAAATCTTGTATAAATATACCCATTAACCTTTAAATGACTGGAATGGATTGTCCAGATCTGTCTGTGTTGTATGTCAGTATATAACTTTATTTTCTCTGGCCTCTTGACCTTAAAAAGGAGAATAAAAGTGAAAAGTCCACCACTGAGTGTAATCGCCTGTCTGATCATTTACACGGCCTTTGTGATAACACAGTCTCACATCTGACCTCAGTTGGAATGAGTCAGAAATGGCTGCCGGTTAAATAAAGCCACTCATTCAGAGTCTGAAGCTTTCACTCGGCACAAGCCAGAGAACATGCTGAATGTTTCTAAGCAATAATCACCTGCAGTTCTGGTTCCATTTACATGATGGCGCTCAGTGAGCTTCTCATCCACTTTCTCGTCCAGTTACCATCCTGTGTTCTCTGTTCTCATCATCAGTCGCTGGTTTCCTCCACTTTACACACAAATCTCTACAGTTTGATTGCTCAGTTTTTGACCACAGCAGGTCCCGCGTCTATTGTAGGCCAGTTACAGAGGCTGTAATTTACTCAGAGTAATCATCATGTTCAAGCCACCATGTTTGGAGCAAATGAGAGAAGGAGTCATCTTGCAGAGCAGTTTTTCAACAGCTGAATTATCATAAGAGCAAAGCCGTTTATCACGCTCTCTTCAGAGGACCATGACATCTCTGCAGCTTAACAGATGTTTTCATAATAATCGTCATTTTCTTTCATATTTTAATCCCTTCTAACTAATATGAATATGCCTGTTACTGGATCAGAATCATGGAGCGTTGTGCAGAGCATAGAAAGGGGACACACCTGTGTTACTCATGTCCCTCTTTAGAGCAACACACAGTGTGTGGGGCACCAGGGTACTCAGCTGGTCCTTCTCCACTCAGCGCTGACTTACTGTGAACACTGAGCAACAAAGGAATACCACAAAAGAAGTGGACCAGAGATGAGCATTGGAGTCATTCTCACCACTCCTTTCAAAAAACTGAACAGAATTACGGGGCAGAACTGTTAATTATGTGGATGTGTGTTGAAATATAAATTTTTGGATGCATGTCTTAACCTTTATATGTAATACAATCTGCCTGACCAGGTAGAGGAGAGAGGGTCCGAATAAGTTCTCACTATTAAAACTCACGGCCCAGTCATTGAGAATGTGCACATTGGTCCACAGAGAAAATGCTGCAGTTTAGATATTGTTTCAGTGACTACATTGTTTTGATGAATATATGCAACTTTACGCTGCATTCAGTCAATTAGTTTATGTAGATAGTGCCCACTCAGGGCGGTGCTCAGTGGAACGGGTGTTTTCACTGGTAGCTAGAAGCTCCTGGCATCACATCCTGATATGGTGCTCTCTGCAGAGGGATTACATGGTCTCAGCATGCATTAGCTAAAGTGTATGAACGCTGGCTTAACTAGCCTTTCTAAACTGTTCTCAGGTCTGGGTGTGTGCATGCATGGTGGTTTGGTCTGCATGTCTCTGTAATGGATCAGTTGTGTCCTTCCTCTCACCCTATGACTGCTGGAGATAGGCACCAACCACCCCCCCCCCCCCCCCCTCCAGCCCCACAGAGGTATTGAATATGGATGGGTTGAAAGAGTCAACTCACAACTTAACTTATCTAAAGGCACTTTGCACAACTATCATTTTCAACCCATATGAGATTACGTATATATAATCCAAATGACCAAAACTCTTTCAGTTCATTTTTAAGTATCGCATTAAGATTCTGATTCATTACAGTCAGACATCCTCATGATGTTTCAGCATTAGAGCAGCTCCCTGTTCCAGCCTGACTCCTCAGAAGCTGGTCTTCTTATGGGTTGACCGGTGGTCTCAGACTCAAATGTCTGGCATCTTTTAGCTGTGGCCCTGCTCCTACAAACCAGAATCTAATGGCTGAAGCGCCTCACTCACACGCAGCGAGTCTACAGAGCTCTGCCAATGAGCTAAAATCTGACTCGGTGTGTTTAAGCAGAGCTGCATCTAAAAGCTGCAGGACTGGACAGTTGTTTTAGATAAAACTGTTTTCTGGTCTTCATATTACATACCAGGTTCAGCAGAACCAATGCTGAGATCAGAAACAATCCTCCAATCACAAGGCCTCTACACTGGTTATCTCTACCTTTTAAAGTCGACATTAACATGCATTTAATGACTTCTAAAGCCATTAACGGTCTTAGTCACACATATTTGTCGTAAGACCATCCATATCTCTTCAGAAAAGGGTTCCAAATCCAGGTTCAAAACAAACTTAAGATAAATCTTGATTAATTATAGATTGATTAAAGCATCAGAAAGACAGGCTGTCAGAGATGTCATCCATTCACAACATCTAGGCTTAGACTAGAGATTATTTAGACTTAAATTTTACTGTCTCTGTTGTTTACAAGCAATTCTTTCATCACTTGTTACACATCCTGTTTTATTCAGCTTCATAATTTCTGACAAAAGTGTTTCCAGCAGCAGCAGCAGCACATGTCCTTGTACTTCACTTATCAAGCAGATTTTCCCAAATAATGGTTGTGTGATTATTAGAGCTTACAGCTCAGAAAGTTCAAGATGAATTAATGCTGATTTTCACATTTAAAACATTTAAAACCTTTTACTCTGAATTGTTTTGTTTTTTGTTGTTTGATTTTTCAGAGCATTTTTTGGTGGAAGAAGATCTTGTAATCTCATAAACGAAACAGATGAAGGACAGGATGCAGGACACAGGACAGACACCTACATCCTACATCCTACATCCTACATCTAAAAACTTTGTCCTCCTCTTTTAGCAAACCAGGAATGTCACTGGATCCAGACACTGTGTCTCTGTACCACTTCTATATATAGCGAGAAACAGAGCAGTGTTCATCAGCTTCCAGCCTGATGAGATACTTCTGTTTGCTGGATTGAACTCCAGATAATTGACGCTACTGTTCTGACCACTCCTAGTCAGACTAGGAGCCTAACAAGTGTCCCAATGTTTTCTGAAAATAAAAGAATGAGAAAAAGGATAAACGGAGCTACATAAGAGGTATTAAAATCCATAATAGATTGTCTTCCGCTGCAGAGGTGGGCAGAGGGAAGGCTCAAATAAATCAATGCAACAAATTGGAGGTGCAGGGAAGACGGACACTTGGCTGAAATATTAACCAAGCACCAGAGGAACACAAGCCGAGCTCCATGAAACAGAGATCCATTATGGACAAGGCTGGGCTGTCTCTGGAATTGGATTCAGTAAAGGAGGGTGGTGGTGGTGGTGGGGGGGGGAATAATGCCCTTCACCGGTTTTATTGAGAACTCATTGCACAGCAAAATTGAGAAGCCATGGTATTGATCAGGAGTGCTGACTTCCAAATGGGGCTCAAAGCCTTCAAGATAGTCTTTCTCTGCTCCCCTCGGGTCCTGGCTGGAAAATACATCTCCATGCTGCCTTTGTTGTACATCTGACTTTTGTTGGTTTAGTCCAGTATGTTTATTCAACCACATGTTCAGTCCACTGCTGATAGTCCTCATCTTTCACTGGG